>NC_080572.1:301888490-302194574 GCF_030247185.1 Malaya genurostris | reverse complement strand
TTATGGGCGTAATTTAAGCAGCAAACTAAAGTTATTGAACTAGTTAAACTAGTGGTCGGGCCCACATTTGCTCCATTTCCAGTTACATTTTTTCCGCTTAGTTGATTGGGATTTTATAGCTAGCTTCATAGATAAAACATTTTGTCGTTGGGCCGTTCTCAAGAAATGTATTTTATTAATTGTCGTTGCTGCCTTTGGCAATACTTCGCCGGTTTGAAAATAATATTCAGTCAAACTTACGATGAGTTGGCTTATCGCTGACGATTTCAACGGCAGTGGACTTTTGATCACTACGAAACTCAATATTTCGCATTTCATACTACACCCGCCATATTCACTGGGCATTGCTCCATCCGATTAAAATTTGTTCCGATGCATATTAATTTCGATTCATTTATATAGTGTATAAAAAATAATTTTCCCAACGCGTTATCCGGCAGAAGGTAATGCGTAACAATGGTCAATACTTTGAATAATACTCTTTTGATGATACCCGTAAAATAAATCACATAACTTTGCCATATTCTACACATTAATTTCAACATCTGATAGGAATGATTAAACTATGAGAGATCGCATTCCATTTTTTTTCTGCGAATGGCGTGTTTTGGCGGTCAAGATGGTCATTAAAATTCTATAACAATTCTCGAGATCTCAGAGATGACGGACCCGATTTCGATCAAACTAAGGAGTGTATCGAAAATAAGCTATCCACAAATTTTTCTTTCAAATTGTGATAAAAAACGATATTTTATTCAAACTCAAAATTGATTCTTTATTGTACGAGGTTAAACTTGGGTATAATTAAAACCGGATGAAATTGAAGGTATTCCTTCACGAATTTTCGAACTTCTGATCGAACGTTCTTCATCAAGTTCCGGACAAGTGTTGCATCGCATTTTTTGGACGCTTGAGCCCAAATGTTTTTGAACTCCTGCATGTTCCCAGCTGCCTTCTTGAAGACCCTCTTCACGATTGACCAGTAACGTTCGATGGGTCAAGCTAAGGGCAATTTGGTGGATTGATATTTTCTCAACGAAATTTATACTCTTTTCCGCAAGCCAAGAGAGCCAAGAGAGTGGTTTTGGCATAGTGAGCCGACGCTAAATCCGGCCAAAACAGTGGAGGTGTACTGTGCTTCTTATATAAAGGCAGCAATCTCTTTCAGATCGATAGATTTCTGCATTTATAGTTCCGGTAGTGTACAGAATGGTTGACTTCAAACCACAGTAACATATTGCTTGCCATACCAGTATCTTACGACCGAATTTCTCCACTTGAATCAACCTGACCGCATTGCTCACATCCTCCTCCAAGACGACAGTAAAGTATTGCGGACCTGGAAGGGTTTTTGAGTCCTCTTTTACATAAGCCCTTGTTGCTGCTCGCTTCTTCTGTTCTACACTTTGTTTCGAGATTTTCTGATTCTTTTAGGTCTTCAGGTGATTTCGCCTCTTGATACGCTGGATCATTCCGACACTCGTTCCTGCTTTTTTGGCCAAATCACGTATTGGCATTGATTTGTTCTTCAGGTCCAGTTTCGGGTTGGAAGAACTGGGTTTTCTGCCTCTTCCTGGTTGCTCATCCAAAAAATAGTGTTTCCCAAACTTATTAATGATTTAATTTATTGAAGTTTTAATACTGGCATGATGAATTTCAAACCGCTTCACCAATTTTCGCATATAGACTGGTCCAGAAAGTATGGACGCACTTTGATTTCGCTGTAAATAATTCACAAGTGTTAGATATTCAAATTTTATTCGATATAATGATAATATTAGACTACAACAACAGAATATTATTCTTAACATTTGCTACTTAGCCACTGTAGACTAGCTGGCGCACCTTCTTACTAACGTTCCTCATTAAATTCCGTACAGACTTCTTGGCGACAAGTTTTGACACTTTTTTCCAATCTTTTTCGAACTGTTGAATGGTTTCGGCTGCCGAGACATATTTCCTAAGATGTTCCATCGTTAATGCCCACAATTCCTCAATTGGTCGAAGTTGTGGGCAATTTCGAGTAGTGGCAAGAAGCAAGATCTGACCAGAAGACACAGGATCCTTGTGGGTAGAAGTCGTTTTTGTAAACATTCCTTGATGTATATTTCGCTGTTCATTGAAGCAGTGGTGATGAAGGGTTTCGAAATCTTACCGCAGCTACAAATTGCTTGCCAGACCATAGCTTTCTTACCAAATTTTTCGACTTCAATCGATGTTTCGGACTGGTTTAACAGTTGCCCTTCTCGCACTGTATAACATTGTGGTCCCGACAAGGATTTATAATCGAGTTCAAATTTCCAGCAATAATCTGCAGTTCAAATTTCCAGCAAGAATCGTATTGTACAGCTTTCGAACCCTCGGCCTGATCGATGCTTTTTGTTTCGGACTACGTTTTGGTTGTTTCTGCTTCTTTAGCACGAAGAACATTTGACTTCGAAGTGCCCACTGTTTTGGCCACATCCCGAACTGAAACCTTCTTCTTTTGCTCGAACGCCTTCAGTATACGTTTATCTAACTGAGGGTTACCAGGACTTTTTTTCTACCCGTTTTCGGTTTATCCTCAAAGGTGTTATCCTCGCCGAACTTCCTGATTGCATTTCGCACGGCTTTTTCACTTACTCCTTCCATTTTTGCTATCTTTCTCAGTGACAGTCTGCGTTCTGTGCACCATTTGTACAAAATTTTTCGACGTTGTTCTGCTGAAACACCACGCATTTCGAAACAAACAAATGAAAATGAATAAACAACTGCACAGATGGTTAGAGAAGAGTGTAAACAGCATGACGCAGTCATTAAAATTGACAGATTTTGAACCATTGCGAAATGGCAGCGGTTTTTGGTTGCGTCCATACTTTCTGGGACAGTCTAGTAATACCCTTCTCACATAGCCATGTGTCCAGAATCTTAAATTTCACTACCATTTCAATACGCGACATTTTGAAAAAGTCAGAATTTCAACCGCACAAACAAGTAAACAAACAAAAGCTGACAGCCAATCGCGTAGCATGCTGTGATCTGAGCTTTAAAAAACAACACAAATGTATGTGGATAGCTTATTTTCGATACACTCCTTAGTCGCAAACGGAAGGTCTTCTCGTCGGCCTGAACGCCATTGAATGTTTCTTAGATCGTATGTTTACTTTTCCAGCTTTACGACATTCAGGCCCGTACTCTGAATCTCATTTCGGGAGGGTCTTACATATAAAAATAAACATCTAATGAATGACAAATAACATGAATCAAGTATGCATGTGAAATCTCCACACAAAACTATTCGTTGCGCGCCAAATGATTTTTTCAACGATCTAGTTTTCTTTTCTTAGACGACCAAACACTTATGCAATTCGTTGCGCGCCAAACACCTATCGATGATCTAGCAATCATTGGCGACTTTTTCAGCGGAAAATTCCACTGTCCATACAAAAAAACTTTATGGATTTTTCCTACTTTTCCGGTAAGTTTTCCTAATTTTTTTGATGTTTCATACCTTGTCAGAAAAAAAGAACAAAAACGATTTTTTTCTGCCAACAACTGCGATACCAAATAAATGGACAAGGGTTTGAGTAGAGAACAATTGCTGCCACTTCATTCTGTCACGCATTTCCTCCAACGTGGAAAACAACAATGAGATCCAGCAATTAAAACAAGCTACGTCTACGGGAAAACGAGCAAAAATAAAAACTTAGCAACAAAAACAATCCAAGCTAATGAAAAATAGTAACTTATGTTTGGTACTGATATTGTCATTTCCTTTCTTATTTCTCGGGCCATTGGGCTCATTTGGCTGTATGACCCAACCAGTAAATTAAATTTCGATTAATGCTTCCAAATTTCAGTGAAATATCCACAAAATGGGTTATTTTTTGGCGCTAGATTCTTGATATTACTCGAGAATTCAGTGTCAAATTTCGCTTTTATAGTTCGGCTGTGAGGGATCTTCAGCTTCAGCCTACTTAGAGCAAATTTAGCAGCTGCAAGATTCATATGGGTGGTCTAGAATGTAACTGAAACTGAAACAAACGTATCCCCAGCAAACCGTTTTAGTTTTATTTATTCGAACAGTTCTACTGTCAAATTTTAAACTGGTATACGCTGCTGTTCTATTTTTTCTATATTTGAAACACAGATAAAACGCTGCTGGGGCTGCCAGTTTATTTTGTTATAATTGCTAGATTTAAATTTTAAAACTTACATAAATTATGCATCTAGAACTAGAACACTCCTGAATATGGCCTTTGATAGTCTATTTCAAAATACCGATTCAAGGAATAATCCAGATTCTCCTACTTCATTTTATCTAGTATTAGCAGAATAAGACGCAGATACATTCGTTTAAACATGCTGTGTCACTTCTCTTACAAACTCCCTACGAAGTGCAAAATGATCCATCTGAGAAAGGCAAAACACCCCGAAGCCAAACACCTCCAGGGCACATGGTGCCAAGTTACCATAAAAGGCTTTATTAGTTGAAAAGCAACTGACCATCACCGAACTCGCGTCGCGCTGACCTACGATGGGCTGTGGACTGCCGAGCAATAGCAGTTTGTGTCAACCGGCCAATCCGGCTTCAAGTCGCCAGTCGGAGCTGGAAAAATGCGAAATGTCCGCATTCGGCATAAATAGCTACTTGCTCTGCCACGAGCGTCACGGTCGCGCCTTAGCTCAAGTTCAATCCGATTCGGCCGGTAAACGCTGAGGTATCAATTTAGGAATTATGAATTCAACCGTCAGCTGGCGCTAATGACTCGTCTGTGCTGTTGTTTGTTGATCAAGGTCGGGCCGCAAACAATCTGATTGCAACCAGCGCTGATCAAAGTCGGACGACTCGGACCTCGTCGGATGATAAAAAAAAACCTTGCGCTAAATTATTACTCTCGGAGCGACAGCTGTCGCCTACTGAGTGCCATGGGAAATGTCCAATCGGAACTAAAGTTGAACCGATTGAAGGGTGCATTATTGCCAAAAATGGTAACCAATCTGACAGCTGAGTGAATGTCAAGTTCGACACTCATGTTCCGATCCGGATAGTTAGTTTGCTAAGATCAAACAAGCTGATTGATGAACGATTAATAAACAAACTGGTAAAACTTTTAGTTGTTTTGTTTTTACTAAACTACGACAAGCAAGAAACGCGAAACCAATGTTCAGCTGCAATTGAAAATACATCCATAATCGTTATTTCACAAGAAAGTCCGACAACAGTTACTGACAGAAGCTATGATTCAGGGTTCGCATTGAATTTAGTGTCCGAGCGCAACATTGTGCAGTGAGTTTCCACCTTAAGCCCCTGTAAAATACTATCGAGTGCCCATAAATTTTCCCGTTGCCCTTATCAGCCAACTGCGATCGGACTTCCCACAAAAAGGCATGCATCCAATGTCTAGCGATTCCATCACGTGTGGCCCCGGTTCTGCAGTATGCAGAAAGCCGATCGTACGCACGCGTGAAATGTGGTTCCGCCTGTTGAATTTTCACCTTCTCGAATGATGGGTCCGGTCCGGAGCAGATTGAAAATGGATCACCCTTCGGACCAATAAAGGTTTGAGGTAAGAGCTGAGGCATGCGCGCTTCTGTCATCATAAGGCAACGGTTGCTTTGATTTTAGTCGGCAACGTCTGGCTCCAGTAAGTTGTTCGGATCGTATAACGGAACCAATTAGTCAAATATTCGAAGATTTCCATTGCTTTTGACAGCTATTTGATGTTGCATGATTGCAGGTATATTTTGCATATAATTTTACTGCGTTTTGTCTGATGAGGGAAAGATGGATGATGGTTTGAATTCGAGATAATTATGGGCGCACGCGAAGCATGAATTGTTTTCCGTTTACCCGTGCGGCGCGTGCGGGTCTACTGGCTATGCATTTCTTTGTTTATAGTGAAGTAATTACTTCTTTAAACCAGCTGGAGTGTAGAGAACGTGCTAGTTCTGAGTCAGTGAGCAAACAAAAACCGTAACTGTGTGAGATTATTGTTCTGACTTTATAGCATTTCTTTATGGATCTTCTTTTTCTTCCTTTCCCATTCTATACTCGTTTTTCCTTTGGCTTTTCGTGCTAGTTTTGAGGTCTTCAACTATCAATTAGGAAGCTCTTTGCTTCTATTATACTTGCAGTGTTTCGAACCAGAAAACAGCTGAATGTAATGGGTGTCGATGATAGCAGGTCTGTATATCGGTGCTTAGTAGGAAATATATTTAGGTTGAAATGCACATGAAACGTTTTCAATACTTTGCTGTACAAGTATTTCATTAGATTTACTTGTGTTTAGAGACAAACCCATTCTTTTGGCACCAAAAATAAGATCCATTAGCATGTACTAGTAATGGAAAAAGTCCCTAACCGGGGAAATTGTTTTGCCAATTATACTACCCAACATATGAAAACACATAAAAAGACAGCCTAATTGACTAAAAGAACCAAGCATGCTTCGCTTTACTTGGCCGCCACAGCATTCAATTATAGTCCTATTTCCATGAAAACCAATCTAACAGAAAAAAAACAACACACACCGCATCGCAAGTCTATCTTCACTTTCTGCTTCGCCGTCAAGCGCTGATTTCTTATTTAGGTTTTGTCTTTTTTGCTACCTGTGGCGGCCAAGTGAAGCGAAGTATGCTTGAATCTTCTAGTCAATTAAGTAGTCTCTTCGTGTGTTTTTATATGCAGGGTAGTTAAATTGGCAAAACAATTTCCCCGGTCAGGAGCTAACTATGGGTCCGAGTCCCATATCGGCGGTAAAACTTTCGCGGTTTTCATTACATAGTTTTCTGTACCGATATTTAAGGACGATTTACAATAAGATATCATGAAATGGAGAAAGGGAGTAAAATAGTCCAGAACGTTTCGTGCGGCCAGTGTAGGTTCTTCCATTCGATTCTCCAGACTTTTTTACATAAGATAAGCTAGATCTAACAAACTTGCAAGAAGTTTCACCAAGATTTAAGGACGATTTACAGTAAGGATCTCATGAAATGCAGGAATTGGGGTAAAATAGCAACCAAAATGTTTCGTGCGGCCAGTATGGGTTCTTCTAATCGATTCTCCAGACTTTTTTACATGAAAGTAGACTATTTCAGAATACCGCACTCGACTTCTTTTCAAGTTACAGAGCGAATGTTATAGGAAACCCCAAAACAGCTGTACATTTGGAGTAAATCGAGCAGGATTGCGATTCGTGCGGCCATTGTAAACCATTCCATTGAATTCCTTGGACATTTTTACATAAAAAACGCTTTAGTTTTTTCCCACTATGCATTGGATGGGCTAGTATCTTTTCACTTCGTGGTAGTCCACACCGCCAATTTTTTTGTTGGTTGGAGAAAACATGAGAATAAATAACTGAAGGATAAAGGGATTACTTTTGCTGTGGAATTACGAGATAACTACCATGTGGGAAATTTAAATTCAAAGTAAATAATTTCTGGCGAATATCTTCCTTTCACCAGTCTGTCTGGGTTTGATTCATATATGGTCAGAAAGTTTGTCCGGGCCTGAGAGGCAAATTACAACAGAGTTAAAAACTCTATATTTAAATCAAACAAAGGAATAACAATAAACATTGAATCCAGAAAAAAGTTTTCAGCTTGAAGATTAATAACTGAAAGGAGCATTCTGCATCGATCGAAGCAAGCGGTAATCGGCGTTTATTTCTTAAGGTAGTCTACACAAGTTTTTCTTCGCCATAGCATCGCTTTTACATAGAATTCTTATCCTAATATAATTCTAATACAGTCAAAACGATTTAAATTTAGTAAAACATATGTTTTAAATATCATATTGGGTATTTCGTCATTTTGAACCAAACGATTAACTGTGATAAATTATAAAATAAGATGTTATTTTTATACATTTTGTTGATAATTTCTTAAACTATTTCGATTTGTTTGTATCATTACATCATTTCTATTCAAATTTAGCTATTGGTTGAACTAATGGACGCAGTTGGAGTCAGAAAGTAATCAAGTCTGAACTATACTGCTTATACTCGCATATGGTCTTTCGTTTCGTTTCGAGTTAGCTTGACGAATAAAGGCTATTCTCACTGTACTTTCTGTATTTACAGTAATAATTGTGGGTTTGTTTCTGTGAAATGAGAATAATATATAAGCTCTCGGTCCATTCGGTGACTCCATGGAACGAAAAATATGGTCCATTTTCATTAGTTTGCTGTACAGAAACCGAAGTAGGCAGGCAAATTCCTTTTAAAGCATTTGTAAATGTACACTTGAGAATAAAGAAAACAATTATCATATATTAAAATTATTAAACGTTGCGAACATATCGAGCATCTCCCGAGACTGATTTTAAAAATGTTCCGAAATTGAGCTCTGATAAATCGAAATAATCTATTAAATTAATCATAAGACTTGTCTGAAGTACAAGAATCTCAGATACAATATGAATGATCAATACTTAGCTGCATATAAACATACAAACATATATGCAAGATAAACGAGGTGTTTTTTTGTTGTTTTTATCAAAAATAAAATATTACAACCAATTTATTAGAGGTTCGCGCCAGGCCCGTACTCAGGATTTCATTTCGGGAGAGGTCCAAAGATGAATAAATAATGTTACTGAAGATTACTGATGTACCTAATTCTCGGTGTATTTTTTACGGGTGTTTTTACACAGACACTTTAAACTTTTCCACTGTAACTGTTATTGTATTACATTTCTTTACGTTTCCTGTCTTGTTATTTTTGTAACACATGTCTGAGACCTTCTAAATAATTATATATATATATATATATATATATATATATATATATATATATATATATATATATATATATATATATATATATATATATATATATATATATATATATATATATATATATATATATATATATATATATCTGTTTTTGTTTTCGGGAGGGGCCAAAGCCAATTTTTGACGTGAATACAGCTTACTTTACTTTGGGGCGCCTTTCCAAAACTCACCCTGTACAAAAATGGGTACAACTTAATTACGAATGGAAATTTGATCAGCAATCTATGATCAAATAAAAATTTTAGGACAAATTACAAAAACAATGTTCTTTATTTTAATGAAATTTTTCCCCAACATAGATAATAATATGCCCTGCCAACTTTCCTTATACTGTAAGATGGGCAATGTAAAGGGAAAAATTTTGTCAAATATCGGAGAACTATGAACTGGGTATTTGGTGAAATTTTCTCACAAATTGAATTCCATTGGAATCTTGGATGATTACGACTTGCAGTTTTGTTTAGTTTTCAATAAAAAGACATTAGATAATTCTGTTTTTGTTTTGATTATAGAGGTTTTAAGCTTAAGATCTTCCGCGCCTTCGAACCAGAAAAACGTTCCGATTCTATGTGCGGGGGGCTGGGAATCGAACCCAGAGTTGTGGAACTGTCGAATATGTCTTTTTCGACAATAATTATTTTTGGCTCTTTTCAAAAGACAGCCTGGATCAGTTTTAGAAAAACAAAGTATGCAAAAAGGAATTTTGTGACAAAGTCTAAATTTTCAGAAAGTTTCATTTAAATCTGAGAGGGTGCTGCCAATATTTTCGGTGCGAAATTCATTCATAGCTACTTGAGCACAAAAAGTTAAAGGAATGAATAATTCTGGTTTCGAGTTTTCCCAATACATAAAAAAAACTTTTTCTGAGGTTTTTGTTCTACCGAACTGTGTGTTAGATGAGCTAAGTTCACATGTTGCCTGCCTGATATGGAACAGCTAGACTACACTCAGGCAAAATGAGTAGTGAAAATCTTATGATGCATCACCAATCGCCAAAATCACCCTTGCCAAAAGATTAATTTGAAAAATATACCTCTATTATAACGTTTATGACTCTGAAATATATATCTCATGTATCACTGTTATAGTTTTCATACGAACAACTTATGAATTCAACAGTTTATAAAAGAAGTTATGTTTGTTATAGAAATTTCGCACAATGTTCGTAAATGAAGTCATTATGATATTCCATATATTTTTTGCCTGAGTGTAGATTCGTCCTGTCATATTTGATAGTTGTGTGCATCTCTTTGTCTATAACAGAAAAAATGATACCATAATCAATTTTTTTGTTTAGTGTCGGTTTACCGAGTCGGGTAGAGAAGTCTTGATTGTCATTCTCATTTGACACATCTTGGTTGCGCAAGATACGGATAAACTTATATTGAAAATTGTTATATCCAACAACTAAAACTGAAACCGAATTTTAGAAATATTAAACATAACATTTTATTCTTTTTCACTTAATATCATAACACCATACCAGAACCAAGAATCAGTTTTAATATCCTCGTGGAATATTAAAACTGGTTTCCAAAATTAACTACAACTAAACCAGATTTTCAAATACAATGAATATAATCTCAACATGCAAACTAAAAATGACGTGGCTTAACCGGTTGCAACAAATTATCACAAGACTTCTTGACCTACACAGTGCTACCACTTCTAGGACAAAAGTACCGAAAAAGGCCCCCGGAACGGAAACGGTTATCATCACGTATACCTTCACCAGACAATAATCAACGATCGTAACCATTAATTAGCGCTAATATGTGCTACTGCTGTGAAAGGGAGGTATCTGCCTGCCCAGTGGCATTATGTTGCCCATAGTTGTCCAAATTGCACAACTAATTGTTCCAATTAAATAAGATCGTATCGCGTGCACTACTGATTACTGGCGGACCAGTTGATGCATGCACTCGTTTTGGTAATGCACCGCATGGTTGCCTCTATGATTGGTTGATCTGAAACATTATTGATACCATACCAAAAAAAAAGTATTCGCTCCAGTCACGGGGTCATAAATTCATGAAATTCATTGGTTCCTACTGTAGATATCATACTTCCAGCAGTAGATACAATAATGGAACACAATTTCTATTTTCTATCCAACTGTGTTTGTTTGATATATTTAAGAGAAAACTTTCATTATAACTGCTAGCCCTTCCATATTTTTAGATAAAAAAGCTTGAACAGTAAGTGAAAACTAGCAAAAAAAATCATTTAATAAGAAAGAATTCCGTTAAGAAAAGATTTTTGAAGAAAACAAGGTAAAAGGCATTAGAAATCGCATTTAGAAAATCGAAAATATGCCGATTATCACCGTCGCCTACTGTGATGTAACCTAGAAAGTGTCAGTCACAAATGATTGCAATATGACAGTGTATTGTCATCGCAGTAATCCAAATCCTAGTTACTTTAATGCAATGCATGCCTGCTTACCGGCCGCCTGTGAAAATCGAAGCTTCAAAATCAGCTGATTGCATTGTAAATAAACAATCAGTAATGCAATCATTTTACGGTTTACCATAATTGTTGCACGAACATTACAGATTTTTTGCGCTGATTCTCTCACAATAACTTGTCGGCTTACCTAAAATACAGCAGACAATGTTTGGGGGCATCAAGTTTTAGTTTTTTTTCACAATTTGAGAGTCGCGATGAGTATCAAAACATCGCAGTGTTTGGAAAAAAAAGTTCTATCTCTTTGCACAGAGCACATGTCATCCGTTTCCGGAACATGATCGAACGTATTGTAGATTACAGGATACTCGATCATGGGCCGCCGTTTTCCGGTCTGCATGCGCATTATCCTCAATGGCACACACTCAGCGAGTGCGAGATCTACCCGGCAGTTAACGAGCTCTTTCAGATTCTCTGCTGAATATCGCGTGGGCCATTCTCTCTACCGGCATTCTTGATACGTGTCCAACCCACTGTACTTTGTACAAACTACATGGTACAGCTTGTGATTCAAGCGTCTGCGTCTATTCTTTACCACCGAATATTGGGTGCAAGATTTTCTCTCTAAAATTCACCGAGTACCCGAACATCTGCTTTCTTCAAGAAGCATATGGCAAAAGATTGTTTCAAAGACTTGCATAGAACAAATATTATGCATGACTGCATGCTACGGAACTTATGCTGGTTTACTTCGTAGCTCTATTAGCAGCTGCAACACGTATTTTTATCTCACAGATAACATCATTATCGCATGTCACAAGTGTTGCAAAATATATGAACTTATCGACAACCTTGTATCGTACACAATCAATCTCCATCCCGGATCCAACACCGCTTGGGCTGCCTTCTTCTATTTAAAAAGGCGCAAAAGTCTCTTCCACAGTTCTACGATCAACACCAACAAATTCGGTTTGACGAAAGCATAAACAAACTTTTACTTCAATTAAGTGATCAATACGTGACTCGAAATGGCATTCAAAAGACCAAAGCAAGACTAACGAAATTAGTATTGAATTTTTAAAAAGTGTCTTATTTTTTATACTTCTGAGTTATCTGACAAATCAAAAGTTAGCCAGAATTGTTCAGAATAAGTAGTGGTAAGATCCATAAGGAGATTGTTGGAAACATTATCTTTCTTCGGATAAAAACATGAACATTGGGAAGCACTTCTGGAGGAACTCGTTCCTCTTACAACTCACAAGCAGAATCAATTTTATGATTCACACTTGCATTATTTTACTTGAGTGTCTTCAACTCATCGTTTATTCGCTTTCTGATTTCAATATAATCATTTTTCGTCTGTTTCTTTAAGCCTTTCGTTAAATAAAATTTACGAAAATGCAAGGGGCTTCTCGATTCCTGTACAGTAAAACTTGTTACGGAATATCAATGCTGACTTAAACTGTGAAGATGGAAAGCTGCATTATAAATACATTATACATTAATATTATGCTAAATTTATACATAGCATGTACCTGACCAGCAGATATGTGCTTCTGTGGTTCTATGAATACTAGGATGCTTTTTGTGATCCAATGGTTCTTGGTTTAAATCCCAGTCGTTTCCAATCATTTTTGTTTTTTATTTCATTGATTTTACAGTCATGTAATTTCCAACTCGCACGTAAATTTCTGTTATTCCTGATGGATGCCTTTTGTTACTGCTGATTTAATGATATATTACAAGTTTGTTTCGAACTGTGTAGGGTAAGGGCTCCCTATTTCATCTCATTTGTAAAAACGTCGCATCAAAACCCCAATTCAGCCACTAAAATCACTATAACTTTTTCATATTACTACTTCATTCGCCTTGCTCCACGTTGAGAATTGATTCACATTTCTTGAAAATTTAACTAATATTCATGAAACAGCAAAAAACACTTATAATGTGTTCGCTACTCTGCTCCAAATTTCATCTCAATGGATTTTTATCCATCCTATCGTTGGTCCTTTATTCATCCTATAAATTAGTAATGGCGACAGCAATCAAAACAAAATATTCGACTATTACACTTTCAGGTTCAAAATGTCAGAATTCTTCTTAAAAACGGCCTAATGCCAACTATTAGACAACACACGATATTATTAGAACCAGTTTGAAATCATTTCAACGTTTAAAAAATTTTCGGTCGTTTCCGTTACCTTTCGCTTAAAATTTAAAATTTTATTGCAAAGTTAATTTGCTGAACTTTAAATAAAATCAAAAACGGAATTGTTAGTACTCAGGCATTAGCTCTTCTAAAACGAAATGCAGAGTCAGAGATGCCATTTATAAAGATTTATCAGTATTGTATAAATTTTTTCGTTCGCATACCGATTTAAATCAATGTACAGATTTTATACAGATTTCCTAAAATTAATACATATTTGTACAGGTTCAATATGTTCGCCATGTTAATTTTTCTGATTTATATTGTTTTTCCCTCTTCTAATATCAACACTTTGAGCGGAATATTCCTACTGCTTTTCTGTTTCTGTACAATAAAACAAAGACAACAAATTTATTTATAACAATTTCTGTATGAATCCTGTAGCAACATACACACAAATAAGAAAAGTGTAATTGCATCGCTAGATGCATTAAAGTTTTATCATTTCAAGTCATTAAAAGCTTTCCATCCATGCTAAATTAAGTTATAACAGATTGCTGTCTCCTTAGCATAGTTGTAAAATCATCAAGTATAATTAATCAATCCAAAGAACACACGAATAAATGAAATAGTTACAGAAAACTGTTACAATTGTTTGAAATAACTATTTCTTGAACATATTGGGTCGGGGTAAGATTCTTGTATTTTACCGCAAAATTTGAGGTTTCATTGAGGAAAGTTGTATACACATATTTCTTCAAAGCATTTCACGTCGGAAACTACTGCTATAACTATTTTTACTGGCATATTTTGGTTTTCAGACAGATACAAAAGTCTTTTGAGCGAAACACGGAATTGTTCATATTCTATACGAATTGGCCGAGCGTTGCCGTGATGAAAAATTATACTCACGTTCCATGTCTCATATTTGTCCCATACTTGTCCCGACCTGGAAGGATTCTTAGTGTCAGTAGGATCCATAGTACTAGCCATGCAATGATTCTGTACACTCTGAATCGAATTCCACGAAAGGAATGTAATGCCAAGACTTGGCTTTGCTATGTCTCATATTTGAACCGATTCTTCTTCAATAAGCACTTCGAGTTAATTAGTTGGGTTTGATCTAATGTGTGATGGTATGGTCACACATAACCTCGTGAACCCATCTTAAGCATAGTTAATATTTATATTTCAGTTTCACACAAATTTGGTCGACTTATCTTGGTGGCGCATATTCCTGTTCATGTAAAGGACGAACCAAATGAATCCACTTTGTATTACTAGTGAAAGTACGACACGGAATCAACGTCTTTTTGATTCCGATCCAGCAAAAAAAACAACGGAGAACGTACTGCATGGAATTAAAGGACATAAATAGCTTCGAGCCGGGTATTTTTTTTTTTTTTTTTTTTTTTTGAGAACAAGCCTCTAGATGGCCCAATACCAAATTTCATGATAATCTATCCAGTAGTGGTTGAATAACAACTGATCGTATCAGACGACTTCGTGCCCTGAGTACGGATTGGTTCACCATCCCCCGTATTCTCTCGAGCTGGCCCCCAGCAATTATTATCTATTTCTAAACCTGAAAAGGTTTCTCTAGAGTAAGAAATTTTCTTTAAATGCTGAGGTCATTGCAGAAACTGAAGCTGCATAAAAATGTTGAAAGATCGATGGGTCAAGTGTATCGCTCTGGATGAAGATTATACTGAAGAATGAAAAAGTTTTCACGGTAAATAATCGACTTTTTCTTTGTTATACCAGGGACTTCTCATTCCATGTAGTACAGTATCGCCATTCGATCTACAAACTCAATGTCCCGCAACCTTAACTTAACTAGAGCTACACTTTTCTTTATGTTGAGCATTTCAAAAAGTAACAACCGAGAAGGTGACCAAACTAGGATCGACTTTCTCCGATTTGGATGAAGCTTTGTACTGAATGGAGTCCAAGAAGAAGTTGTAAGATATCAAATTGGGCACTCCTAAAAGTTAATACACTGAATGAAAATTAACTGTTTTTTTCAAAAATGGGAAGATTAACCGCGAAATAAAAATAAAAAATTCTTAACTAGAGTACAATATTAAGCACAGACTGAACGAGATTTTTAGGTAATTTAGTTTTTTTGATTAATAATGTATTGGTCGTCAACAGTTTTTCATTTTAGTAATTAATTTCCAAAAAATTTTTGCATTTTCCTTCCATTTTTGCATCTCAGCGTACTGTCTATCAAAATTAAATTTGTATTTCTCGTGTTATAAATGCCAGTGTATGCTGGATTCTTGTTTTCCGTTGAGACTAATTGCGTCCTCTACCAGGGAGCTTCAAATTGAAGCTTTTTGGTGTGGGAAGTGCTAGCAACTTTTGTTAGCAATACTTTCACTTTACACTAGTTATGATTAACAACATTCGACATAAATTTTATTGATGCCTTTTCAAAAACGTAAAAGTTATACCTAACACAGCTCTTAGTTCAGTTGAAAGTTTATTTTTTATTCATGTAATTGATCATTATTAGTAATTTTAAAACTCATTACATTTATTTAATTATGCTACATGAAGAAACTACGAGTTTTTAATTTTTCTCGCGCCACTAGGGTCGTTACTGACTTCTTTGCAACTGATTTAACTAATTTTGCTCAAAATTTTCGAAATTGTGCTAAAGTTGTAGCTTGTTGTTTATATTAAGAGAGTCCAACACCGTTCGATAGCTCTCTACTCCGAGCAGTAAGGTGGATTCACCTCTCCTAGTACATTCCAAAACATCTTGGGCGTAGTGACAAGATGCCAAATCAGACCAGAATAGCGAGAGCTAAACGTAGCTGCGTAGAAATAGTAACAATCGCTTTTTAAGCACTCTTAAGGTGAAATATAGCGGAGTGCGCGCGTCGCGTTTTTGATCAATTATTCAAAAACTAGACAGAATTTCGAAAAATCAACTTATTACAACTATCAGAACAAATTGACTCAAATGGCACGTTCCCCTTGATATTTGGAGATTTGTGCCTTAAATGTTACTGTTCCGTTCCAAGGGAATGGTTTAGAATTGAAATATAATGTAAAATTAAGTAAATCAAGTGATATTTATGAACTTTTCATCATTTTCTATATTGCTTGCGCGTTGCTGCTTTCTATGGTGATGGTATGACAAATGCATAGTGGGTTCGGTGTCGTTATATCGTGAGCAAAAATTTAATATAAAAAAATTACCGAATTTATGCATTGGGTTTTGTGTTAAAAGTTGAGTACAATAAAATGGATATTATAAGAAATCGTTCATTTTCTAAGGTAACTGACGTTCATAATGCTAATAAAGTCCAACTCTGTTTAGCTCAATGCATTGATTTAGCTCTATTGTGTGATATCATATAATAGATATTACTTCCGATTGTAGCAACACTAAAAATTTTACCTAGACAGGCTACTGAATGAAATGAATACAAGCCATGTATTATCGTTCATATAAAACATTAATACATATACTATTCATATGACCTGGTTCCAGAATCACAATTCAAAATATATAAAGAGTGTATCAAAAAGTAGTTAGCAACATTGATGATTCAATAAAAAAGCGAAAAAAAAACATATTTTGACATCAGTTTTCGATATATTGTAGAAAAATTACATTTTTATGCATTCCACTGATAATATTGAAGAAAATCCTAGTTTCTGTGAAACGCTCGCACTTTGGGCTTGACATTCTTCATTAACAAATAAACCAATAAACAAATTAAATTCTGCACAGCTACTTTTGTGACTTTCCTAGTGACAGCTGTCCAGTTTTTTTAACTCCTGCATGTTTTGGGACACTGTACCTTCCTTCCGAAAGTGCCGCTTGACAATTTCCCAATACCTTTCAATTGGCCGAACATCCGGGCAGTTCGGTGGGTTGATGTCCTTTTCCACTAATTGTACATTATTTTTTGACAACCACTGTAGAACGGAGTTGGCGTAGTGGGCTGAAGCCAAATCCCACCAGAAGAGAGGAGGAGCCTTATGCTTTCTGTACAGTGGCAACATTCTCTTCTTCAAACATTCTTCCTCGTACACCTTGGCGTTAATTGTGCCCTTCGTGAAGAAAATCGACGACCGCAAACCACAGGTACAAATTGCTTGCCAGACCAACACCTTCTGCCCAAACTTTTCCATCGCCACCGTGATGTCAGCGTCGTCCAGGTCCTGGTACACCGATTTGGTATAATATTGCGGTCCGGGCAGCGCTCGAGAGTCTTCCTTGGCGTAGGTTTCGTCGTCGATCAGGATGCATCCGTCTTTATTCTGTAGAAACCCGTTATACAGTTTTCGCACTCTTGTTTTGGCCTGAACTTGCTGTACCAGAGACTTTTTCGGCACCTTCTGTTTCTTGTACGTTTTCAAGGAGTTCCAAACTTTGATCCGTTGAATCATCCCGATGCTGCTGTCGAGCTGCTTCGCCAAATCCCGCTTCGACGCCGATGGGTTTTCCCTGATGTACTCAACCACTTTTAAGTCCCCCGGCCGGGCTGGCTGGGACCCGTTTTCCTATTGGATCGGGGCAAATCCTTCATGGAAAGGGTCTTACCGAACTTCTCGATAATATTTTTGACACTGGTGTGGTGCACTTTCACCCGTTTTGCAATTTCGTTGTATGTGACACCACTTTCTGAGCACCAAGTGTGCAGAATTTTCTTTCGCGTTTCCGGATCAATTCGACTCATCATTGAAACGATAAACCGTACCGAAACCAATCGATTGCGCAGCTGTTGTTGACATGTAAACAAACATGTCACCGCAAAACACGCTGCAAAATATTAAGCCATTTCACAGTAATAACTGTTTGAATGTTGCTAACTACTTATCGATACACTCCTTATACGGAAAATGTATTTGTTCATAACATTTTCGTCGTAAATGCTAAGCGTTTGTTTTTTTCGATATTTTTTTTAATCAATAATGTTTTTTTTTCGATAATGAAATTCGTCCACGCTCTCTACTGCGGTGAATTACTGTTTGGTACTGGTAAAGATTCCGAAAATATTTGAATGTTTTCTTGATTTCAATCGTTCTTTAGAAGGAGCATCTATGCTTCCGACTAAACTCAAACATACACATTGCTAGCATGTTAGTCAATACAAATACATAAAATCTCATGTTAGTCACTTATAAATATTAATTATTCATAGTTCTAGTGTAATACTTATCGTAGTGTAATACTTCGTAGAATCAATCAGAGTTCAACTCAAGCGGTTAAAATTTTGGGTGCATGTTTCGGGGCTACATTTCACCTTAAGGTCTGAGGCTAGTAGAGCGTGTGTAACCACGTGGCTCGCTCTGCGTATTACATTTCGCTCCACGCTCTCTCGCAAATGTGCAAAATGACTCTAGATGTGGCCGGGTGGCCAAGAAAGTTTTGATATTTTCGGTTACAAGTTTGACTTCATCACATAAAATCAAATAAAGCTACCGCTTGTTTGGCAGCCTTGCTGAGCCGATTTTATTTCTCTCTCATGTTTCGTTACGTTACCAGGAAACAAAAGCAGAAAAAAATGGCGCTTGCAAAGAAATCGACTTACCTTCACAAAAATAACATTCACTTCATTTTATTGCGACAACATCTATGTTTCTATGCACTAATCGCATCTAAATTAAATTATCTAGACATTGTCAGGATAGATTTTTGATCCATGCTTTTGAAGGCGAGATATTCAATGAACAAATTGAAAGACGGCGTTTTCAGCTATGCAATTCTTCCTTCAGAAATAAGGCTTTCCCGACTGCTAAAGTCAATGAATAATTCTGAAATTTTCACTAAATCTTAATTAATTTTCTAAGAGATTGTCAGTTGGGTTATTTGAAATTCGTCACCGTTTCTGCAAAAAATCAGATTTGAAGCGTGAAAATAGCCCTCTAAAAAACTCTAAAACACACTGGCCTCAAACCTTAATGGCATATTTTCTTGTTTATCGTTCCGGTAGTGATGAAGCGTTGGCTTGCTCGACCACAACTGCATATTGCCTGCTAAACCAAATGAAGTCTTCTTGCTTAAAGTCTTCTAGCACATAAGTTTCATCGCCCGTTAACACGCAGGAAAACTACGTCAAATATTCGCGATAAAACTTGCGAGCCCGTCACATTCTGTTCATAATTACGGTTACAGCCCTTGTGATACTTTTTTTATGAATTTTGGTGCATGCCAATGCTAAACCCGCTAGTTGTGAAATTCGTTTCATGAACTTTCCATTTGAGGTTCAAATAGATGATAAGTGTTTTTAAGCAAGACATCACGCTCCGGAGTATTATTTGAACAGAACCATAGTTTTATTTAAAAATAATTGAGATTTTCTAATTATTCAATAACATTCCTAAGTAAATTATTTTTTTCTGTTCGCACGACCATACGGGAAATGCTCAACTGGTAAAATTTCTAGTCCTAGTATTACAGATTTTCAGTTTGTGTTGGCTTCCGAATAGATCCACTTAACATACGTTTATAGCGTGAGCTAAAACACACCCCAGATGTAAAAATTACGTCAACCACAAATGTAGCTGAAAATAGATCCGTTGCGAGTTGGAGGAAATAAGTTAACACAAAATCAAGTCCCAGGAAGAATCGGTATATAAAATTGACAAAAAAAATCGTTTGCAAAATACTGTAGAAACTCCATGGTTTTTTTAGCAGGTTGTATTCGATGTCTTCTAAAAATCTACGGTAAATGACCTTGACCCACTATTTCAAAAATAGATATCCAATTATAGATCGACCCGATGCGTTCAGAAGTTGCGTGAGCACATCGAAAACTCACTCGTTTCGCCGCCTGTCAGTGACAGGTAAACAACCGATTAATCTGACACTCTCCTCTCAGGTACCATTGAACTTGAGGAATTCTGTCACATCTACAATTCGTTGCTATTCAGTTTTTTATGCTCCTAAAAATAAGCCACATGTAATGTGAATGATCTTTCATCCTCGAATTTACACTTTTTCACATGGCAGGGCATTTGTCGATCGGAAGAAATAACTACCTGTTCCGAGGGCAATCGTCGTGAGACGAGCTGGTTTAAAATTACCGGAACTAAACTGACACGCACATGCGCTCTAGGATCGAAATTAGCTTACGAAATTTGATCTCAGCTGAAAAGCTTAAAATAAACCCAACATCTGATCGGTGTTCTCGTTTCGTTTTTTTTTTCGTTATTTGCAGTGCAACAACAACACGGCGGTTACATTCAACAGACGTCGACACCGGCCATCACGTCGGCTCCCCAGACGCCATCCGCCACCCAGCAGTTCCAGTCAAGCTACGTGATGCAGTCACCCGGCATTCCGGCCGACGCGTCACCACCGGTGTTCGAACAGATCTTCAAGAACTCCCGCTTCGCCCAAGGTGGCAATGCACTGTTCGAAGGCAAACTCAAAGGTAACCCTAAGCCCGAGGTTTCCTGGACTCGAAAAGGCGCACCACTTCTCGATTCCACGAAACATAGGCTCAGTTACAATCCAGCCACCGGTGTAGTTTCACTGCTGATCAACCAGATTGGCCCCGGCGACGAGGGAGAATACACCTGTAAAGCTAGGAATGCCGTGGGTGAAGCCATCTGCTCGGTGTTCATTCAGCCAGAAGGTATGCCGGCTCCGCAGTTCCAACAGGTCAAACGGGAACAGCAGCAGATCATTCAACAGAAACAAGTTACCACGCAGCAACAGCAGCAGCAGCAGCAGTACACCAACGGATATACGCACATTGAGGAAGAGTTTAAGGTCGATACTTTCGAGTATCGATTGCTGCGGGAAGTTTCCTTCCGTGAGTCGATTACTCGTCGCTACGCCGGTGAAACTGACGCTCAGTTAATCACTACCGTTGATCGTGCGCTCGGTCCACCTGCACCACCACAGATCAGTCAGAAACCGAGAAACTCGAAGCTAGTCGAAGGATCCGATGCTGTTTTCAGCACTAGAGTTAGCGCCAATCCGAAACCAAGACTGAGCTGGTTCAAAGATGGTCAACGCATCATCCCGTCCGCTGACAAGTACGACATCAGCTACTCGAACCAGCAGGCTACGTTACGCATCAAACAGGTCAACTCGAAGGATTCCGGCCACTACACGTTGCTGGCCGAGAATATCCAGGGTTGCCAGGTGTCGTCCGCTATTCTTGCCATTGAACCTGCACACGAACAGGTCACCGTAGAGAGAAGCAACCAAGAGGTAATCGAATCAACGGAAACGACCAAGGCACTATCGCCGGCATTTGTTACGTTGATTCAAGATCAAGAAACGACCGAAGGTAAGATGGCTCGCTTCGATTGTCGCGTTACTGGCCGTCCATACCCGGAAGTAGCCTGGTACATCAACGGCAAACTCGTCACCGACGATGCCACACACAAGATTCTGGTCAACGAAGCTGGTAATCATTCGCTGATGATCACCAGTACCAATCGGTTTGATCACGGTATCGTTACCTGTGTCGCCCGTAATAAATGCGGCGAGATAGCCGCTCAAGCTAAGCTAGTCGTCTGTGAACGAGAACAGGTGGTGGCACCCAAATTCATCGAACGTTTTACAACCGTTAACGTGAAGGAAGGCGAACCAGTTCGTCTGTTTGCCCGTGCTATCGGTACTCCCGTTCCACGCATTTCGTGGCAAAAGGATGGGGTACCGTTGCTCCCCGGTCCAGATGTGCAAATTCTTTGGGACGATAATGGTTCGACTACGGTTGACATCCCACGAGCGAAGACGTCGGACGCTGCCTGGTATCAGTGTACCGCGCAGAATGTTGCCGGTACCACGGCTACCCGTGCTCGTCTTTTCGTCGAAACTCCGAAGGGACCAGCACCGGAACAGCGCCGTCTCAATCTACCACGGCCCACCAAAGTTATCCAGCCTGAGTAAGTGCCTGAGTAGAAATTCCTATCCTATGCTCTGAATTTACTCATCACCCTTTTCTATTGTAGACCTGCTCCGGAACCCGAAATCATCTTTCTACGTCATGTTGAACGCGCCGCACCTCATGTGCCACAGAAGGAGGAAGATCGCGTCTATCCACCTCCCAAGTTCACTATCCCGCTGAACGACGTTGCACAGGTTGAAGGCGGCAAGGTACATTTTGAAGCCCGCATCGAACCCGTCTCCGATCCGACGATGCACGTCCAGTGGTTCATCAATGGAAACTTAATTCAAGCAAGTGAGTGAGAGGTGTTTGGTTTTTTTTGTAGAGTACCGTCAAGAAAACGTGTATTTTTTGTAGGCTCCCGTGCCAATACGACGTTCCAGTTCGGATACGTTGCACTGGACCTGCTGAGCATTGTCCTGGAGGATAGTGGAGAGTACACGTGCCGCGTGTCTAGCTCAACCGGTGTGGCTGAGTCACGTGCTATGCTGAGCGTTCAGCCCAAACCTCCGATCGAACAACAATCTCAACATCCGTCTGCCCTAGAGCAGATGCAAAACCTCGAAGATTACAGCAAATACGTTCGCACCGAGAGTATTGAGGAAGTGATCAACCAGAAGCCAGCTTTCACTCGCCCACTGCAAGACTTGGGCCAGTTGGAAGAGGGCAGAAATGCTCATTTTGAGGCTCAAATCACACCGGTGAGCGATCCAACAATGAGAGTAGAATGGTACAAGGACGGTCGCCCGATAACGGCCAGCTCCAGAATTACCGCTATCTTCAACTTCGGTTATGTCTCCTTGAATATTATGCACCTTCGAGCGGAAGATGCAGGCACCTACACCGTGCGTGCCGTAAACCATATCGGTGAAGCGATCAGCACGTCCCAAATTACTGTCATCAGCAAGGCTGCTGTTACGGGAGATTTGGGTATTGCTGAGCAACAGAATTATATCCAAAAGGTGGAAGAATTGGAACAGTATCAGAAGTACCAGAACATGAAATTCTACGAGGAAACTCCGGAGAGTACCCAGCGTCCGGAATTCAAAGCTCCCATTACCGATCAGTTGAACATCCGTGAAGGTGGCTTTGCTCATTTCGAGGGCCGTTTGGAACCAGTCAGTGATCCTACGCTTCGCGTCGAATGGTTGAAGGATGGTCACCCGATCGAGGCCAGCTCACGTATTACAACTTTCTGTAACTTTGGTTACGTCGCGCTGACCATCAAACAGGTCACGATTCACGATGTTGGTTATTATACTTGCCGTGCCTACAACTCCTTAGGCGAAGCTCACGTCAGTGGTAAATTGACGGTCGTTACTCGTCAGGATATCATCGTAGATTCGCAAACCAGCCATATGGGCATGGAGAAGATTCAATACTTGGAAGATGCATCCAGATATACTCGCTCTACCCACGAGGAACAACAAATTATTTCAACTCCACCACGCTTCTTGGGTCCACTGAAGGCTACCAACAAAATTGTCGAGGGACAGCGTGCTCATTTCGAGGCCCGCTTGGAACCCCAGTCCGATTTGACGATGCGTGTCGAATGGTATCACAACGGGCGCCCGGTAATGAGTGCTAACCGTATTCAGACCTATCACGACTTCGGATACGTGGCGATGGATATCCTAGATGTACGCGGCGAAGACTCCGGAACCTACACGTTGGTCGCTACAAACAGCGCTGGACAGGCTCAACTGGATACCCAGATGATCGTCGAAAGTAAGTATATCTGGTTCGCTACGGCTCGACCGATCTAATGACGCTTCTTTTATTCTATTGTGTCATTGTCCCGTGTAAAGTTGACTAAATCAATTGAACACTTGAAACACGTAGACACAGTTAAGCTAGCTAGTTTGTTTCTAATCAATTTGTTGTGTGTTAGGGTTTCAGAAGCTTAGTTTGTTCAGTAAATCAGAAAAAAACCACGAAGGCAGTTCGTCATATGCCGGGGATGCACCAAAAAATCTTTGTACGAATTTTCATATTTTTACAGCTCGGTCAGCCATCGATACGACAAGCATGCATCATGTTGTTGAGCGCACTCATCAAAAGCAAGAAACTGAATTCGTCGAACCGCAGTACCAAATTGAGGAACTGTGCAAGTCGAAACCTATCTTCATCCAGCCACTGTCGGATCCACAGCCTATCGGAGAAGGTCGCAACATTCATCTAGAGTGTAAACTGGAACCCCTAGGCGATCCAACCATGCGCGTTGAATGGTTCCAAAATGGCCGCCCGATAACGATTGGTTCCCGTTTCAAGACCTACTACGATTTTGGTTTTGTGGCTCTCGATATTCTTCACTGTACGGCACTGGACTCCGGAGAGTACACCGTCCGTGCCACAAATCAACTCGGAAGCTCACATACTTCTGCCTGCGTACGTGTTATCACCCGTTCGGACATTATAACTGACTCACAAAGTGAAATGACCGCCGAACAGCTTCAGTATCTGGAAGATGGACGTCTGCGTCGTGATGTTCTCGAAGATATCACCGTCATGTCGCCGCCACAGTTCGTCCGTCCATTGCACAACATTGAGACGCACGAGGGAACTAACATTCACTTGGAATGTCGTCTGCAGCCGGTCGGTGATCCTTCTATGCGCGTCGATTGGTTCGTCAATGGACACCCCGTCAAGATCGGTCACCGTTTCCGTCCAGCCTATGAGTTCGATTACGTTGCTCTCGATTTACTCGGTGTTTACGCTGCAGATTCAGGTGTGTACACCTGCCAGGCTCGTAACTCTCTCGGCGAAGCCGTCACATCTTGTTCGGTCCGAATTGTGGCCAAAAAAGATCTTATCCTAGAGACACAGTATCCAGCAGGTCTTGAAAAATTACAATATCTAGAGGACATTTCGCGCTATCGTAAAACCGAATTCGTAGATGAAATTGTGAATGTAAAACCACGATTTGTAACACGTCCGAAAAATATTGACCGTGCTTTGGAGGGAGGACATGCCCACTTCGAATGCAAGCTAGAGCCTGTTACGGACACGAATTTGAAGGTCGAATGGTACAAAAATGGTCATCCAATAACCATCGGGCACCGGTTCCGACCAATTCATGATTTCGGTTATGTTGCTCTTGATATTGTGGACTTGATTGCCGAGGATTCGGGAACCTACATGTGCAGGGCCGTTAACCTGGTCGGTGTAGACGAAGTAGCCGTCCAGTTGATCTGCCGTGGATCCCAACAGATCTTGACCACCACTCAGAACGAACTGGGTCTGGAACAGATTCAATACTTGGAAGAAAAAGCGAAACATCAACGTTCCGATTATGGTGATGATATGCCATCGCAGGCTCCAACTTTCACAACTTCATTGAAGCATATTGAGATCAAGGAAGGTCAAAGGGCTCACTTCGAGTGCCGTCTTATCCCAGTTTCGGACTCCACACTTCGCGTCGAATGGTACCACAACGATGCTCCAGTGAAATCTGGTTCTCGTTTCACCGAAACCAATAATTTTGGATTCGTTGCACTGGATATTATGGGATGTTTGGCTGAGGATTCCGGTACGTACACTTGCCGTGCAGTAAACGCCCTCGGTGAAGCCGTCACTTCGGCTGCTTGTGTTGTCCACACGCGTAAGAGTATCTACTCTGAGTCACAGCACGAACATGCTTTGTCAAGCTTACGTTATTTGGAAGATAGTTCACGCTATCAACGGGAAACGGAAGTCGATGAGATTATCACTCAAGCCCCAGTGTTTACTCTACCGGTGAAGGATGTAAAGGTTGCCGAAAATCAAGCCGTTCATTTTGAAGCTCGATTGATTCCAGTTGGAGATCCCAAAATGCGCGTTGAGTGGTTACGAAATGGAGTTCCCATCGAAGCATCAAACCGTATCACAACGATGCACGATTTCGGGTACGTTGCGTTGAATATGAAGTATGTCAATCCGGAAGATTCAGGAACGTACACATGCCGCGCAACCAATGATCTAGGTCAGGCCGTAACCTCTGCCAAGCTAATGGTTCAATCTAAGGCTGCCCTTGACTTGGAAACCCAAAACGAAAACGCACTGGAAAAGATTCATCAACTGGAAGATGCCGTTCGTTATTCGCGCAAGGAAGAAGAAGAATTTGTTGTCACACAAAAACCCAAATTCACTACAAAACTGCATGGACCGACCAATTTGGTGGAACAGCAAAGTGCCCATTACGAATGCCGTATCGAACCGTATCCGGATCCGAACTTGAAGGTCGAATGGTTCCATAACGGTCAACCACTGACCACTGGACATCGATTCCGAACTACCTACGATTTCGGATTCGCAGCACTCGATGTACTTACCGTGTACGCCGAAGATTCCGGAGAATACACCTGTCGAGCCACCAATTATCTCGGTTCGGATACTTCTTCGATCACTTTGAATGTACAGTCCCGTGCAGGAATCGTTCGTGACACCCAGCATGAAGGTGCCTTGGAGAAGATTCAATATCTGGAATGCGATGCACGCTACGGACGTAAGTCTGACGAAGAACACTTTATCGCTGAGAAACCACAGTTCGGTCGTCCACTGAAGAATGCCAGCGTCGCAGAAGGATTACCAGTTCACCTGGAAGCCACACTCACTCCGGTCAACGATCCGACGATGAAAGTTGAATGGTACTGCAATGGACGTCCGATTCAACAGGGCCATAGGTTCAAGACAACTTACGATTTTGGTTTTGTTGCTCTCGACATTCTGTACGCACACGCTGAGGACACTGGTACCTACATGTGTAAGGCGAAGAATGCGGTTGGGGAGGCTGTTACGACATGCGCTGTTAAAGTTACAGGTAATCATCGGTTTCACATTCGAACCATTCCCTATTATTTCTAATGATTTCTTTCTATTTCGCTCCTACAGCAAATGCTGGATTATACTTAGAGACATTGGATGAACAGCGTTTGCAGAAGATCAAAGAATTGGAGAGCTACCAGAAACCACAGACCCCGGAGATTGAGCAGGCTAAACAAAAGCCGGTATTCCTCACACCGTTGACGAATCTAGAGAACTTGAAGGAAGGTGACTATGCCCATCTCGAGTGTCGCGTTGAACCTATCAACGATCCAAACTTAAAGATTGAATGGTTCACCAATGGAAAATCCATTCGAGCTGGTCATCGATTCCGTACAACTCACGACTTCGGTTACGTTGCCTTGGATATTCTGTACGCCTACGGTGAAGATAGTGGTACCTACATGTGTAAGGCAACCAATTTGGTTGGCGAAGCTGTCAGCACATGCAACATTCGGGTAGTGAATAAGCGCAGTATCATTTTCGATTCGCAGCACCCCGATGGTTTGGAGAAAATCCAGAAACTTGAAGCACAAGCTCGTCCATCACGTTTGGAGCTTCAGGAACCCGAAATTGTTGCGCCCCATTTCGTTACCGAGCTTCGTGGTACCACTGAGATCAACGAAGGGCAAACTGCTCACTTTGAAGCCCAAGTTGTACCGATTCATGATCCGAATCTTCGCATCGAGTTCTATCATAACGGAAAACCTCTGCAGTCCGCTTCTCGATTCCACATCACCTTCGATTTCGGATATGTCGCTCTCGATATACAGCACGTTGTTCCCGAGGATGCTGGAGAGTACACCGTGAAAGCAATCAACGCCAAGGGTCAGTGCAAGTCGTCCATCAAAATGCAAGTCACTGCAAAGGGATCGATCATTTCGGACAGCCAACATCCCGAAGGTTTGGATAAAATTAAACAACTGGAAGGTGCAGCTCCATTCAGGCGGCCAGAAATTCAAGATGCCGTCACGAAGCAGAGACCTGTGTTTACTCAACCATTGCAGAATATTGACTTCATCGCGGAAGGACAAACCGCCCACTTCGAGTGTCGTCTTATTCCAGTTGGTGATCCAAATCTAAAAGTAGAATGGTACAGGAATGAAAAGCCACTGGAAGATAGCTCACGTATCACGAAACAACACGATTTTGGATTCGTATCGATGGATCTTTCCCATGTTCGCGAGGAAGATGAAGGTGTCTACATGTGCCGTGCTATCAATCCGCTTGGTGAAGCTGTGACAACAGCTTCCATGAGAATCCGTACCAAGGCAAGCATTCAGATGGACACGCAGCATCCAGAAGGTATGAAGAAAATCATTCAACTTGAGCAACCACATGCTCCACGACCTGCGGAACAGGAAGCTGGATTTGAAAAACCTATCTTTACCCAACTGTTGACCGGTCCATCAGAACTATGGGAAGGACAGCACGCTCACTTTGAAGCCCGCGTTGTCCCTGTAGGTGATGCAAGTATGAAGTACGAGTGGTATGTAAATGGTGTTGAGCTCAAACTTGGATCACGTTTCCGCACTACTCATGACTTCGGTTTCGTCACTCTGGATATCAACTCGACCGTGGCAGAAGACTCCGGTGTCTACATGTGCAAGGCAATCAACAAAGCTGGTGAGGCTGTCTCTTCAACTATGATGAAGGTCAAGTCGAAGTCTTCCATTGCTGGTGAACCATTGTTGCCAGAAGCATGGGAGAAGATTCAGCTCAAGGAAGCTGCCATGAACCGAGTACCAGACATGTTCGTCGATACTACTCCGCAACAGGCACCTGTGTTCACGACCCATTTGGAAAGCCACGATAAACTACAGGAAGGTCAACATGTTTACTTGGAAGCTCAAGTCGAACCCCGTGCCGATCCGAATCTCAGAATCGAATGGTTCAAAAATGGTATGGCGATCACAACCGGAGCTAGAATTCGTAGTACTTTCGATTTCGGTTTGGTTACATTATCGATAAACGGTCTTCGCGCCGACGATTCTGCCATCTACACTTGCAAAGCCACTAACAACTATGGTGAAGCTGTTTCCACTGCTACTCTTAAGATCGAAGGTAGTCACTGGCTTTTGGGAGATACATTGCATCCAGCGTCTGTACAGAAGATTAGCGATCTAGAAGCTCCCCGAGCTGGTCACAAAGATAGTCCCGAGCCACAGTATGAGTCACCTGTATTCGTCACCCATCTGAACAACGTGGAATGCAAAGAAAATGATAATGTCCACTTCGAATGCAATGTTGAACCGTCCAAGGACCCAACTATGCAGATCGAATGGTTTGTCAATGGTAAACCACTTCCCACTGGAGCTCGCTTCAAGACTACCTACGACTTTGGATATGTTTCGCTGGACATCTCTGGTGCCTACGCCGAAGATTCCGGTATATACACGTGTAAGGCAACCAATAACAAGGGAACCGCATCTACGTCTGGATCGTTACGGTGTACCAGCACCACAACTATGTATTTGGATACCCAACACCCGCAAGGTAAAGCAGGATTGGATGCCGTACAAGATGCGGAAGCTGCTTTGGCTAATCGTTACAAACGCCAAGATTCGAAACCAGAAGCTGCATATCCAAAACCAAAATGGGTGGTAGAGTTGCAATCCGAGTTCCGTCTCAACGAAGCAGAATCTCTTCATTTGGAAGGACAGGTTGAACCGAAAGATGATCCGAATCTCAAGATCGAGTGGTACTTCAATGGAAAGGTTCTTGCTCATGGATCTCGGTTCAAGATGACTAGCGACTTCGGTTTCGTTACACTGGATTTGACCGAGGTGTACGAAAGAGATCAAGGCATCTATACTTGCAAGGCTTTCAATAAATCCGGAGAAGCGTTCACATCGTCGACCATCTACTGTGTCACAAAGGAGAGTCTAATCGAACGTACACAACACCCGAAAGGTACCGAAGGTCTGGAGAAGATCCAGGATTTGGAAGAATCGCTTCGAAGACAAGCAGCCGGAGAAACGGAAGCAGATGCTGGTCATGCACCGAAGTTTACCTCAGAATTTATTTCCGTTGCAAATATTCGTGAAGGTGAGATCGCACACTTCGACGCTACGCTGATCCCGACCGGTGATCAGACAATGGTCATCGAATGGTTCTACAATGGTAAACAGTTGGAAGCAAGCCATCGTGTACGAACCGTTTACGCCTTTGGAATGGTGGTGCTTGAAATTTTAGGTACGAAGATTGAAGATTCCGGAACTTACAGCTGTAAAGCCACTAACAAATGGGGAAGCGCTGAGATCAGTGTAGAACTAGAATGTGTTGATAAGTCTGCTGGTCAGAAACCACGTTTCACAAGCCAGATTCAGAACTTGGAGGGTTTGAAAGATGGTCAATCCGCTCACTTTGAATGTACGTTGGTTCCAGTGAATGATCCCGAGCTCGTTGTCGAATGGTTCCACAATGGCAAGCCGTTGCGTCACTCGAACCGTATCAAACCAGTGTCCGACTTCGGATATGTTCTGCTGGATATTGCCTATGTACAAAGTCATGATTCGGGAGAATACATGTGTCGTGCAAGCAATAAATATGGAGAGGACACAACACGCGCAACTCTACGGTGCTTCGGTAAGGGAGGAGTATACTTGGAATCATTGCAGCCCGATTCATTGGCTAAGATTCGTGAGCTCGAGAGCCATGCTGGTATGAAACCAACTGCCGCTGGATCTCCCGTTGGAGAAGCACCTCGTTTCATCACGAAGATCTCGGATGTCACTAAACTGGTAGAAGGACAGAGTGCACACTTTGAGGCTAGACTAACTCCAATTACCGATCCCGATCTAGTGGTGGAATGGTACTGGAACGGACAGAAACTACCCCATGGCCATCGTTATCGTACGTTCCACGATTTCGGAATTGTCATTCTCGACATTCTGTACTGTTACGAAGAGAACTCCGGTGAGTTCGAATGTCGGGCAACCAACAAATATGGATCGGATAGCACCAAAGCGACATTGAAGTGCGTGTCGAAGGCTAATTTGATTCTAGATTCGCAACTGCCACGTGGAATGGAAGGAGGGCTGGAAAAGATTCAAACGCTGGAAGATTCTTTGATTCGCACTCGCGATGAACGTGAGCGTGTCGAGGGTGGACGTGCTCCCATGTTTACCGTTCCGTTATCGAACATTGAAAGCTTACGGGAAGGTGAGTCCGCTCACTTTGAAGGTAAACTTACTCCAACCGACGATCCCAGACTCAAAGTCGAATGGTTCTGGAACGGTAAACCGCTCAAGACTGGATCGCGTTTCCGCACATTCTGCGACTTTGGATTTGTTATTCTGGAGATCTCTCCCGTATACCCAGAAGATTCCGGAGAGTATTCGTGTCGTGCCACCAATGAATACGGAGAGGCTGTTACGACGGCTTCGATGAAGGTACAGGGCAAGCGTAGCATAATTCTGGAATCACAGCTGCCGAAAGGAATGGAAGGTACTATCGAAAGAATTGCTGAACTCGAAGGACTTGGAATTCCTCAGGGTGGTCTTTCACCGGATGACGATTCTGGTAAACCACCAGAGTTTATAACTACCCCGTCGGATCAAACTCTTACAGAAAACTCATTGGCACACTTCGAATGTCGTTTGACACCAATCAACGATCCGAGCATGCGTGTCGAATGGTATCACAATGGAAAAGCTCTGTGGGCCGGGTCACGTATCAAGACGATCAATGATTTTGGATTCGTTATTCTGGAGATCGCTGGTTGCTACCAGCGAGATTCTGGTCTGTACACGTGCAAAGCCACCAACCGTCATGGAGAGGCTACAGTATCGTGTAAATTGACAGTTCGTGGTCGCCAAGGTATCATTATGGAACCACAGCTTCCGTCCAACTTCCGCACAGGCACAGAGAGTATTCAGAAGCTTGAAGAGCAATTGCACAAACGGGAAGAACTGATGGCCGAGGAGGACGAGGGTCGTCCACCGAAGTTCATCGTTGAAATTAAGGACAACGATGACATCGCCGAAGGTGGACCAGTTCACTTCGACTGCCGTGTTGAACCGGTTGGAGATTCGTCGATGAGAATCGATTGGTACCACAATGGAAAACCTTTCGCTACAGGATCTCGAGTGCACATGTTGAATGATTTCGGTTTTATCGCCTTGGATATGGATTACGCTTATGTGCGTGACTCGGGAGTTTACGAGTGTCGCGCTACGAACAGATGGGGAACCGCGTCCACAACGGCTAAGGTAACTGTAGTTTCTCGCGGTGGTATTGTCTTGGACTCACAATTACCGGAGGGTATGACTGCTTCCAAACTAAAGGAATTAGAGCGTGGAAAGGTGACTTTGATTACACAGGATGAACGTGTCTTTGGCCCGCCGAAGTTTGTGACTCATATTCAGTCTACGACCGTCGACGAAGGTGACACTGTTCGTTTCGAATGCCGTGTGGAGCCGAAGGAGGATCCTAAGCTGCGTATTGAATGGTTCCGAAATGGGAAACCATTACCTAGCGGTCATCGTTACAGAACCATTTACGATATGGGTTTCGTCTCTTTGGATATTCTGTCGGTTTACGTTGAGGATGCCGGTGAATACGAGTGCCGTGCGTTCAACGAACATGGCGAAGATGTTACCAAGGCACACGTAAGCTGTAAGAAGCTTCCGTCGATTGTGCTTCAGAACCAAATTCCCAAGGGAATGCAAAAGTCGGAAACTTTGATGCAGATGGAAGCAACTATCAAAAAGTACACCGAAGAGATCTTCCTCACCGAGGATGATCTGTTCGATCCGGATCGCAAGCAGCCTCCACGATTCGTAACGCAGATCAAGGACCAGCTAACGTTGAAGGAGATGCAAGCTACCAAGTTCGAATGCCAGCTGGCACCAGTCGGTGATCCGAACATGAAGGTGGAATGGTTCTACAATGGCAAACCGTTGCCATACAGTGAGTCTTTACAGTGGATGATCTGATAATCGATAGTTAAAATTCTAATTGTTTTACAGAGAATCGCTTTACACCGATCTATGACTTTGGCTACGTTGCGATGAATTTCGCCTGGATCTATCCGGAGGATAGCGGCGAATATTTGTGCCGTGCAACAAATCTGTACGGTATGGATGAAACGCGCGCTACGATTAAAACTACCGGCAAACCAGGAATTATCTACGATTCGCAGCTGCCGAAGGGTATGAAGAGTATCCAGAAGATTCGAGAAATGGAAGCATTGTGGAACTTGAAGTATGATGTTTTGCATTCTGTAGTTCGGTAGCGATTTGAATATACTTCTTCTATCTCGCAGTATACCGGAGGTTGTCGACGAAACTCAGAAACCAAAGAAGGAACCAGCGTTCGTCAGTCATCCAGAGTCGATCGAAGTCGAGGAAGGCGAGTGGGCCAGATTCTGCTGTCGTGTCACCGGTCATCCAAAACCAAGAGTTATGTGGCTCATCAATGGACACACTGTTGTCAATGTGAGCGATGTCATTCAAGAAAGTAGAACTCTATTCTATTGTAATTGATTTATCTGTCCACAGGGTCAACGCTACAAACTCACGTACGATGGTATGTACCACTTCGACATCCCGAAAACCCGACAGTACGACACCGGAAAGGTAGAAGTCATCGCCCGTAGTTCTGTTGGTGAAGCGATCGCAACTTGCGAGTTGAAGATCACACCACGCCACGACGACTACCGTGGAGTGTTGAAGAACTCTCCAAGACGTAAGTACTACATCCGAAAACACGCCTACTTCTAGGCTACCAGAGAAACTACTTTCTACTATTCCACTCACACCATCGCAAATATGAGAAACGATATCAGACAATATCCCAAACAGAATTCAATTCTTCATACTAGTATGGATTAAGTGCTTTACTTCTGGTGTAATCTCTCTCTCACCAACTGCAAAATACTGAAATACTAGAGGGTTTTAAATAATACACACTAACAGGACACGCTTCACTTTTTTTTTGGAGGGGAATTATACTAAATATACTTACAAAACCTAAACTGCACTGGATCACCTAGAAAACAGTCGCAAAATCCAATTACCACTGCAAAACCCATCCAAACACCTGAGAGAAACATCTTGTAAATTACCATAATCACATCACGACTTCAATCCTAAATCCTACCAAAAATCCCTATATATCCTTACTGCAAACTGCTTGAGCACCATCTGGGAGTGTATAGAAAACCGCTTCGACCGCAACCCGACGACCCACATAAGGAATACTGGACATCCCGGACTACAGCTGGAAGACTAAGTATGAGCCAATGTCTCAATGGTTATGTGCTCTGTTTGTGATAATCATATCCCACCGATCCACGAATATGTAAATCCTTTCGTAGCGTGTTTCCAGGAGATCGCAACTTTAGTCCTGCTATTTATATTTATAACCTTTAAATATCTACAGTTCTGGTAAAAAATAACAAAGATCTAGCCTATCGCAGGGTAAGTAGTCGGGTAGTATACGGAGCGAAGGCTAGACGAATTGATCGAATGGTTGTTTAACTCCCTCTGCTGTAAATAATCTTTGAAACTTGAACTACTCGAAGCATGCCAATTTTTCGGATTCTATTCTATTTGGAGGTTTCCAGGACGAGTGTCTGTAACAACGTAACTTGATCTAATGTAATCTCTCTATCTATGGAACCGTATCTTGCACTAACGCCTCGCCCCCCCAAAACGCTAAATCTATTTACTACCGTAAACTTTCGTTACTCGCCAGCCTGGTACGATTACGATCTGGTCGCCTATCAGAAGAGTCGTCTCGAGACCGATCTGGAGATTACACTGCAAGAGGAAACCAAGAAGAAGCGGAAAGGTCTGAAAACGCAGCACCTCAAACCGAAGGACAAAAAGGACGGTGAAACGGAATGGCAAAAAACGGTTAAGAAGAAGAAGAACGAGGAGTATTACAACAAGCTCGCTCAGGTTGAGAACGAACAGGTAGTGAAGGAACAAAGACTACGCGAAGAAAAGCACCAGTTTGCAATCCCTGGCGAGAAGGTCGTCGGTCAATCACTGGCCAAGGGTATGGCTTCTGCGTACGAAGAAACTTTGTAAGTTCCATCGAATTGGGTTGAGTTCTACTAACTAACTAACAACGTTACTCAATTTTCAGAGAGGAAACCAAGGACTCGGAAACTTTGGAAAAATCTACGGTGGAAAGGAAAAAGATCATTCCTGAACCGTCGGAAACTTCGGTCCAAGGCAAAGAGATTCACGTTAGCCAGCAGAAGCAAACCCAGAAAGAAGTATACGATGATAAGGAGATAATTCGTAAGATAACTGCAACGGAAACCACTGAGGTTGAACACAAGGGCACTACTCAGGAGCGCATAGTGGAGGGACCAGTCAAACCGGCCACTCCACCTGTGTTCACCAAGAAAATTCAGCCATGCCGTGTATTCGAAAACGAACAGGCACGATTTGATGTGGAATTCGATGGAGACCCAATGCCTACGATCAAATGGTTCCGCGAAAACTTCCAGATTAATAACTCGTCCGACTTCCAGATCCACACTTTCGGAACAAAGTCCGTTCTGATCATTCGTCAAGTCTTCGTGGAAGATTCGGCAGTTTTTGCGGTAATTGCAGAGAACCGCGGAGGAACTGCCAAATGCAGTGCTAATTTGGTCGTTGAACACCGCCGTCAGCATGGACGTGGAGGAGTTATTCCACCCAGCTTTGTCAACACTATTTCGGACACTGCCGTTACAGCCGGCCAGTTGGCTCGCTTCGATGCCAAGATCTCGGGAACTAAACCGCTCGATGTTTACTGGTTGAAGAATGGTCAAAAGATTTCGCCAAACATCAAGTACAAGATTTTGGAAGAGGACAACAATTACACACTGTTGATCATTGAAGCCTACGCCGAAGATGGCGGAAAGTACGAATGTGTTGCCATCAATAGTGCTGGAGAAGCCCGTTGCGATGCGGTGTGCAACGTTGACACTCCGGAAACTCATATCATTGAAAAACCGGCCACTCCCGGAACGGAGCGTCCACCGAATCTGATCGAACCACTGAAGGACAAATCCGTTCCGGAAGGTCAATCCGTTGAGTTCCGTACACGGGTTACCGGAAAACCCAGCCCAGTCGCTCAGTGGTTCAAGGGTGACAAACAGATCAAGCCATCTAAGTACTTCCAGATGACTAAAGATCGCGATTCGTTCACCCTGATCATCACCGAAGCTTTTCCGGAGGACGAAGGCGAATATCTGTGCATAGTATCGAATGCTGGAGGCGAAGTGCACACCACGGCCAGCCTGAAGGTGGTTACGCCCGGCATGCAGGATGCCGCTCCGAAGCTAACCGAAATGAAGGACTGCCTCGTGGACGAAGGCGCACCGGCCCAGTTCAAAACGCAAATCCTCGGCAAACCGTCGAAGGTGACGGTACAGTGGCTGCGCGAAGGTTTGCTGATACCGGAATCGCCTGATTTTCAGGTGAGTACAATGGGTACTATCTAGGTTTGACGAATGTCAATGATACGCAGAATTTGAGTACATTTTAACAGATGTATTTGATAAATTGAATACTTTTGTTGTGCTGGTTGGAATATTTTGATACTTTTACGCATAATAAGACCAAATTCAATTCTGTCATTACCTTATTATTACGTGTAGGATTGGATTTGAAGTATCCTTTACTTCTCTTGAAACTACAAATTTTGGCATTTCGCCTGTAGAAAGTTTACGCATTGACTATGAAAAACGACTTTCAAACCCGATTTCGACAAAGAGAAATCTAAATTATCTATAAAGGACTTTTTAATATGTATATTTAATTACGAAAACATGATAAACATGATCAGTTTTAAAAATTGAAAAACAAAATGGCGGCTTGGTGGCAATGGCGAAAAAATTCCGTGTCGTGATTTTCGGTTGAAGGTTGACTGCGTGTTAGCTGTTGTTCCGCCATACTGACACTGGACTGGAAACTCGCGACTGCCGTTGCCAAGGTAACTGTGGCCTACTGTCCACAGAAAATTTCGTTTTCAGAGCGGAAGATTTTGCTACTGAAATTAATGTCCGTCCGTTGAGCCGTTCGTTAATGGAATGAATCGTATGTGCTAGCCACTAGTAGTTTTATAGCGTATTGATGTTTGATGAAAGCTCCACCCGACAAGTTTTACGATTGGTTTAAGCCACACCTCCCATAGTAAACTTGTTAAACTTGCAGTTTACATTGAACAGGCATCGTTCAGGCATTTCAAGCCCAATTATTATGCTTGGAGGATAGTGTTTTATAACAGAAGTATTCATAATGGTTTTTCTTTTGATGTTCGAATAAAATATGTTCTGTATTAATAACGATTTGATTTATTAATTTATTTTCCTGTTATATTTTATTGTCGTTGCTTCTTTGATGCTTACTTCTACATTCCGATTTTTTTAAAATTCTGCAGCGGTGTAACCCCTTAAACTTTTATCAGAAAATAAACCGAAATGATAATTGAATGATTAAATTCAGTTGAAAGAGCCAGCTCAAGAAACAACAGTTTTTATATTGAAATTGTGCGATTGATGGGCTCTCCGTGCAAGAAACGAGAGCGTTATCATAATTAGATTACAACTTATTGCAATACTGCTGAATAATATCTGCTGACTACTGCTGAATAATATCACATGATGTTTTTTTGAACACACATTTTGCTTCTAGATGTTTAGGGATCGGTTGTGATGAATTTCCCTACCACACTCAGAAAAATCCTACGTGAAAACGTATGTGATTTTTATCCATAGAAATTTTCTTGTGATACTTATGTGAAGTATAGGTAGCACAGAATGAACTCATGAACTCTTAGCCCACATTTGTATCACATAATATCTACTTGACTTTTTTCGTAGATTCTAATTTGTGAAATTTCTACGAAGTTCATTTGAATTGAACTGTGGAAATTAATTTCATCTGAACTTACTTTTTTACAGAATTTTACGTAATAGTCACATTACTTTCTTGTAACTATTAATAAGTTCTATATTGAATCTTAGTAATGCATATTGGTACTAAAAACTAATAAATTACATAACCTCTATTGGACATAACATTGCACAGTGGAAAAAACTCTTTGAAAACCCGCAAAGAATTCTGTAACTCATGAACTAATTGAGATAGGTCAACAAACTAAAGCGTTTCTTATGTAAAAATATCCAAGGAATTCAATGGAATGATTTACAACGGCCGCACGAATCGCAATCCTGCTCGTTTTACCCCAAATGTACAGCAGTTTTGGGGTTTCCTATAACATTCGCTCTGTAACTTGAAAAGAAGTCGAGTGCGGTATTCTGGAATAGCCTACTTTTATGTAAAAAAAAAGTCTGGAAAATCGATTAGAAGAATCCACACTGGCCACACGAAACGACTATTTCACCCCAATTCCTCCAATATGTGAAATTTTCATCTGAATCACCCTTAAGTCTTAAGCGAACCACGTAGAAAGCATACGAAAACTATCTTATATTATGTTAAAAAGTCTGTAGAATCGAATGGAAGAACCTACACTGGCCGCACGAAACGTTTTGATGATTATTTTACCCCATTCCTCCATTTAATGGCATTTTATTGTAAATCGGTCTTAAATCATGGTAAAACTTATTGGAAGTTTACTAAATCTAGCTTATCTTATAGAAAAATGTCTGTAAAACCGAATGGAAGAACCTACCGAGATTTAAGGACGATTTACAATAAGATATGAAATGGACAAATGGGGTAAAACAGTCACCAGGAAGGACGACTTTTTTCTATAAGATAAACTAGATTTAGTAAAATTCCAATAAATTTTACCGAGATTTAAGAACGATTTACAATAAGATATCATGAAATGGATGAAATGGGATTAAATAGACACCAAAACGTTTCGTGCAACCAGTGTACACTCTTCCATTCGATTCCAGACATTTTTACATAAAATCAAGCTATTTCAGTAGACCGCACTCGATTTCTTTTCAAGTTACAGAACAAATACTACAAAAAAAACCCTTAAACTGCTGGGTATTTAGGAAAAAACGAGCAGGATGGCGATTCGTGCGGCCATTAAAAACCATTCCATTGAATTTCTTGGATCTTTTTACACAAAAAACACTCTTGTTTGTTGCCTTTTGCCATGGTTCCCGATTTCTTTGCGGGTTTCCTGGTTTTTTTTCCCACTGTGCATTGGAATCTATATGTTTTTAACGTGAGGATTTTTTTTGAGTGCTGGTGTTTATTTTGATGCACGGAGAAGCCTTCGAACATAAAATTTCGATATCGCAGTTTTTGATTTTTGTGGTAGCTACTTCAACTAATATTTTAACATTCAACCAATATGGTTTCTGATTTACATATATTCAAGTAGTTTAAAAATTGTGGTTTGACTATTGTTAAATACCAGAGACAACAGAAAACCAAAAAATGCATATCAACCATTTATTTAGTCACTTAAAGATGCCAATAAAAGCGACATCGATGATTATAGCGTTTGTGAAAATTGTGTACATTCAATTTGAGGAAATTGATGAATCCTCAACAAGTGTTTATCGATCAACAGTTTGATGATAAACTTAACCCTGGTAATGATAAAAAGAACTTGGTTAAAAAGATTTGTTTAAACAAATCATACAAATTAGTTCTTCTGTACAGAGATTAAGAATAAAAAAGATAGCAAATAACAAAATATACTCAATAAAATTTTCAATCCCTGAGATTATATGCGTTTGAAACTCAGACATGAAGACACCTAATTATTTTCATGAAATCCACGTTAATAAATGATCAGCACGTAATCTTCAAGGTATTTTTTTCTTCAAAACGATTAGTTTAATGTTGAAAGATAAATGTTCACATCGATTCATGATTTATCAAAACTAGTTGTTTTGGCTAAAAATTTTAAACTGAAAGCATTTATTCATAAGCTGTTAAATAATGGCGTGGCTCGGAGTGGCGGTTCAATACATAGAGCACTGGTATTACAAATCAGTTGTCATATGTTCGAGCCCCATTCTGAAAGGATTTTTGATCAGTTGGATCGTAGTACTAATCATGCAATGATTCTGTACGCTAAGGATCTGCGAAGGGTAGAGAATGTAAAACCAGGGCTTCACTTTGCTTTTTTGGTCTACTAGTGAGAAGACTGAAGGTGCAATAATTAAGTGAAGATTTCTGACTAACTTCACATCAAAAAATAATACTTAACGATGTTACATTTCAACAGATGTTTAATATAAATAGTATATTATACTAACTGTTTACGTTAAACCATACGAGATTTATAGGATATATCTCAACATACCGAACTTTCATTGAGGAAATCATAACGTATATCGAAAAGTATATTTCGATTAACATCACAAATCAACTAATTGCAATATCTAAAACCGATTCAGCTTTCAACTTACAGAATTTGGTTTTAATAACAATATCGGTTGTTTCAACGAAAATATTCGTTCAAATTGAAAACGTATGCGTTCAACTGGTATCATATTTTGGAAAAATATTGGTTCCGTGTGCACGGTTTGAGACATGCTATCATAGCAAGCGTTGAAATCGATATAAATTCGTGACTGCTATTAGTGTGCGGTTTTACTTTGAGTTTTTTTTCTTTCAGTGAAAATCTCAACGCATGCTGAGTAAATTCGGAGATTTTATTTAGCTGTTTGCAAATTTGTTTTACTGATTTTGCAAATAATTTAGCGTTTGATGTGAAAATTTTGACAAATTATTTCTGTTTTTTTTCAAACTAAAGCCGACATATTGATATGCTGAAAAAGATTTTTAAAGCTCGAGCATAATCTTATGGACATGAGTTAAGTTTGCAATTGCTTCTTCACTTCAGTTTTAGATCACTCCTGAACGCATACTGGTTGGAAAACTATTGAGTCATTTTGTCCATTGATTTGGGTTTAAGGTAATATTCTAAATAAACTGAACGTTTCTAAATGCACTCAACAGGCAACGATTGAATCCTCCGCTGTATGATGAAAATATTAATGATATTGGATATCACACAGATGCATGTATTTTTAAATGTGGAATTTTGAATACATGATGGTTTGAATTTTTTTTTAATCTTCATCAGGTATTCCCGAAATTAGAAGATGGAAGTAAGCCCACGTTTCATGTTTTTGAAGCTTCATTTATATGGGAAAATCACTTTTTTATTAAATCAACCTGAAATCTAAGTTAATATTTTTACGTTTCGGCTTTGATTCATCAGTGCAACGCAGTTCAAATTGAACTGCTTAATGCTAAACTCGGCAGTTCAATTTGAATCGCAAAGCAGACGTAAAGTGCAATGTTATGTTTCAATGTTATGTTTCGGAGTGCAATGTTATGTTTCCTAGCACAAAGTTTGACTAACCCCAAAATGACCCATTTCAATGAAATAGTCCATTTACGTAATAATCGGGGGTTCGTAAATCGAATTATGTCGTAAAAAAAGTTTACGTTATTTGAAATTTTCAACGTGAAAAAAGTTTTCATTATGTATATGTATTATAGGATATGTATAATTTATTGAATAATTATGGAACGAAAATGATCAGTATTTGCAGGAAAAGGATGTTCTAAGTAGCATAAACTTCCTAGATGGTGACTTCCGGCTCATCGATATTCGTTACAAACCATCAGAATATGGATATTTTCGGAACGGGTTTGATGAGTAGAAGTAAGAAGACGATGTTTGAGGTCGTTCCAAAATCCAAAATGGCGGCTTTCGGCTATTCATTGAAAACCCTTACAATTTGTGTCGATATAACTTGAATCGCCCGAATACCTTCACAATGTGCATATTTTCGGAATGGTTTTCATTAGTAGGCGCTTACATTTTTGAAGCAATAGCATAATAACTGCGACAGATCTAAATTATAGCCGGATTTAATAAACCAAGACTAAAATACCAGTCAAATCAGTATCAGATTATCAAGACTGTTAAAGCTGCTGAAAGTGCCCTAAATAAAGTGAAATTCTGGCTATGAAGAACTTGGAGCAGATGGCTATGCCATCTTGAAATTCAGAACCATCTCAAACATCGTTTTCGACATCTACTCACCAAACCCGTTATTGTAGGGGTTTTGAGGATTATTGTGAGGGGGTTTGAGGAATATCAATAAGCCGAAAGTCGCCATCTTGGAATTTTCAACCCCCTCAAACATCGATTTTATACATTCACTCAACAAACCCGTTCCGAAAATACCCATATTAGAAGGGTTTTCAAGGAATATCAATAAACCGGAAATCGCCATCTTGGAATTCAGAACCACCTCAAACATCATTTTTCGACATCTAATCATCAAACCCTTTCCGAAAATACCCATATTGTAGTAATTTGCAAAAACCTCTTTTTACGAAGTAGGTTCGTAAAAAAAGTTTACGTTATTTGGGATTTTGTTCGTAAAACGAGTTGCGTAAAAAAGGTAACGTAGAAAAAGTTTACGTAAACGGAGGTTTGGGTGTATTACAAACAACTTTTTCTCGGGTGTCATTGAAATTCGGCTCCAGAGAAACGAGTGTCGTTGACGATTTTATTCGAAAAAATGCAAAAAAAAAAGTGTAAAATGACCAACTTTGATAAATCAGATAAAATTCAAATTTAGTCGTATGGAGTTCAAATTTGACATTTGAACGCATGAATAGAATAGAATGGTATTAAAAATAAAAAGAAAGTGTTAAAACAAACTTTGTCATCTGGTCAGCGATTGACCAGTGTATTGTTCCATGCTTGAATGCATTTCCAAAATACTAGGAATTGAAATTGAAACTGAAAACTAATTTATTTTGAACTATCGTGGAAAAACACAATTCGAAAAATTGCACAAGTGTTATAATCGCAATGCACGGGGAAAAAAAGGTGTGACAAGTCAAGTCATTTGTGACAAGTCTGAAACCCTAATTAATGAAAACTCACCATCAAATAAATCTCTAGATACTTTTTCGTAGGAACGTCTCACACTTCATACTCTCTCAAATATCTTTTCTTATCATCATCAAAGTTAAAAGCTGTTTTAATATTATACCTTTCTCATTGCAAATTACATTTCAGAGATTTAACCAACACTTTCGGTATGTCCGAAACCGAATTATGTTTATTGGACCCGCAATTAGTAAGACCAGAAAATTGAAACCGTTCTAAAGTTTTCCATATCCTCTTTTTAAACAATTAAAAATTCTTATCACTATCACCCTATGATTCCGGACACGGAAATTGAAATCTGGATAAAATTCAATTTGCTGAATTTGTAAAAATTTGTCAAGATGTGTTTACAAAATTTCGCTTTTTTTCACATCAGCTCGTATAAAATATACGTTTTTGAAACTAAAAATTTTCCGACCAGAGTAAAATTTAACAGCGTCCTATGAAAACGAAGGACCCTACATTTGAATATTAGTTTGATTACAAATATTACCTTCTACACATTTTTTGAACATATCACCTAGCAATTCAGGAACCGGAAGTTGAATACGGATAAAATTAACTTTCATTCTAGGAGACTTTTCGTTTGAAGCTAAGTTTGTGAACATTGGTTCAGCCAGCTCCGAGAAAAGCAAGTGTACGTTTTTGTCACACAAAGAGATTCTGTGAACTCGACGAACTGAGTCGAATGTTATATGACAATTCGTTTCAAAAGGTAGTTTACACAGTGATTGCATTGCCAGCGATTTATTTATAGTTTAACAAATGCTGATCGTATCTTTGTAGACTATATTGAAATATTTTGTTCACCGTATAATTGACAAAAAGAAGACAACAAAATATTCACTTTAAAGGATCACATTGAAGGAATCCAGGCAAAGTGTGATAAATATATTAAATGTTTATGTCATCTTATGCACAGAAATTCTAAGCTCTGTCTAAAGAACAAATTATGATTTTTATAAACAAATTTTCAGACCAGCAATGCTTTATGCAGTACCAATTTGGTCAAGTTGTTGTTCCACCATGAAGAAAACACTTCAAAGGATTCAGTACAAATGAGTTACTCAGACTCACAAATATATAGAATATTATAACCAAATTCCGACAAAAATCGATTTTTCACCAAAATGTACATCACTCGTTAATAGAAAATCCATTACGAAAAAAAACAATTATAACAAAAAATCCGTTGAACATTTCATATAAATTTCTTCCTTCAAGCTGGACCGGAAAAAAGATGTTAAGCCCAGGTGGGTAATTTGAAGTACCGGAGGAACGACCCACTATTTTGAATATTCATCAATCCAAACGGAAATATCATTTTAAAACGGTATAATATGATCTTTGAGCGGTTTTATATACTACTCTGGGTTACAAAAAATATTGTTATTAAAATGTATACTAATGATATTACTATTGTTTTCGCTCGAAATTAAATTAATATGTTCATGCAATTTTTATGCTCATATTTGGAGCAGGTAATGGATTAGAAATTTACTTCACAGTTCTTCATTTTTCAATATACTTTGAATGAAAAACTAAGCGTTTTTTTATTTACACTCCAATTCAATTTTACAAAGATCATGGTTTAAAAACAGATTTTCGACTCAACTGATGTCTATTTCATTGTACTATTGATTAACAAGTGATGTAAATTTCATCTTCATCGAAACAGCCTTCAGTCTCTTTTATCGGTCCTGCCTTCACGTTTCATAAACTATATAGGAGACGAAGTGATAAAATACATCCTCTAGAAGGATATTGTTATATCTTAACTATACATAGAAAAATAAATGTGAAAGCTTCACCTTCAATAACTCGTATTCCTCATAGTTACAAACAAATGCATGCAGTATTCATTGATTATTTTTTTTAAATACCTTATTTTTTAAAACCCGTCAACGCCCGATAATGAAAAACATGAAAAATTTATATTTCATACTACGCGAAGTCAGATGTATCATAGAGAAAGGATGTGCTTCAACATCAGTTTTAAATGCATCAGAGCAACGAGGGAAAAAAATTAAGAGAGATTGTATAATGTTATTCACAAATTGAAAACTAGTACATAAATTTTGAAAGCTAATTCCATGGCAGGGACATAATAGGTTGGGTTACTCTGAACAAAAGACAATAATTTTGAAGAATAATCAATTCAAGTACGATTAGAGCAAACGGAGGAAACGCACGAAAATTCACTGCTTACATTACTAGTATCACTTTCATGACTCACGAAAATTACTATGAATCGAACACAAAAAATTACACTGAGGTCTCTTTTTACGCAGGGGATTCGTACCGCGTAAAAAATCGCGTAACTTCGGAAATCCGATTAAAAAAACTAAAACAAACTGAAGAAAAAAATTTGTTTGATGCCAAATATCTTAGAAATGTATGAAAAGTCCAGATCTGGTGTAATCTCAAAAAAATTTTTTTTGGTGAAAATCGACTTTGGAACATAGAAAAATTTTGAGACTTCTAGAATCGAAATTTTTTTAATGCCGAAAAAATCTCATAACTTTGGAAATCGGCGTAAAAAACGCATAACTTCGGAAATCCGCGTAAATAGAGACCCCAGTGTACATGTAATAGCGACGTAATTTTTTACCGAAAATGCTTAATTCATAGCTACCGAACACTAGTCAAATCTTGTTATGATAAACTTTCTGTAACATTTAAAGTTCAACGGAAAAAATAGTAACATCAGAGACTCTCGTAATTTAAAAAAATGAAATAGTTCCAATTTTTAATTACGGAATCATGCAAAAAATTACATGTCAAAAGAAATACCAAATATTCAAAATTAGGTATGTCGTTTTTGTTTGACAAACCCGGAACTGACCCAGACCAATTTTCTCTAAACTGAGTTTGAATCGCACTTAGCAACGGGAGTGTGAACAATCCCGATATACAAATATATATTTGAAAATCTCGGTTTGACAGCAGTTAGAATAAAAACTGGATTAGGTTTGGCGAACTACTGATTCAGGCGAAAAAGTTCATTGGGTTACTAGATGCAACTTTTGAATTTTCGTTTGAAGAAATAAAATCAAGAAATCGTATTCGAACAAACAACGACGCGACTCCATTGAAATCAACTGCCAGTACATATTGCGTACAATATTGCACGCAAACAATCGCTTGTACAAAATGTGTCCGTAGGAAGTTGAAAATTGCTTAGAATAGTAGCAGCATCTGCACCGTCAAGCTTCATAATGACAACACTTATAATACCCTATTAAAAATGATGACAGCGTAAATTTTTCCCAGCAGAGTATTCTTTTAATTAAGAGCTATGGTGCTTAGCAGAACGAATTTAAATTGTAAGTATCTTTGGCACTTCATCAACCTTGTCAGCAGTTGTATGCCAAAGCCGCTTGATCTACTTTTTCTTAGCGAATTGTAAATTAAGTTAATAACGCGACGTATGTGTTTCAGCTTTGCTCCCCCCAAATGATCACAGGCGAACGTAAATGAGGTCGATCCGAGCAACCAGTGTTGGCAGCCTTGCCCGATCTATGATTCATCTGGTGTTGACCCGCCTTTTCCATAGCGATCCGAAAATAGAACTACACTTTTCGGATGATTAACCTTTTTCACACCTGTATCCAGAGCCTAGCTAAGCTAACAGAAGCGCTAGATGAAATATTTAAAAACAAAACACCGGACCAAATTGTCACTGCTAAGTGATTTATCGACCGATAGCAATCTTGTTTACGTCTGTACAACACCGCTAGCCGGAACGTTGCCAAAACAAAATGAACCCAGACGAACAACACGTTGGAAAAATGTCAACATTTTCTGCGACAAGTAATTATTGAGCGAACAAAAAAAAATGTACATTCGAGTGATGTGTGTACGGATCCAAATTAAATCCCATGCCTTTAGACACGGGACAAATTGTGCTTGATGTATGTACGTGTCATCAATTGCAATGGGAGGTCTGATTTTCATTTTAATATCCGTACCATGCTTTGTAATCGATGGCCTAGAATCTCATATGGAAGTTTGTCAGATTTTAATGCGAAGAAGAAAAATATTAATCCCAGAAAATGAAAGTCATGTTGATATTCTATTCAAAAATACTTGCTCCTCTCATCCCAAACACTCCAGAGTGGCTCAATTGGTAGAACAGATCTTTGGTATTGTGCTGGTTTACCGATTCGGCTTCTGGGAGATCCGATATTAAAACTATAATTTTTCTATTTCAATATGCTTCCTGTTAAAGGTTCGGAGACCCAAATGTCATGAAGACCGAACAACTAAATTTGCATAAAACTTTTAGCATGGTGGCATGAAGCTAAAGCCACTCTTTTTTTTTAATTATTATACTGCATCCAGCCTGTTATGTCAAAATTTTCACGTCGGAACCTATATTATCTATCATAAAGGTCCGAATCAAAAACCACCAACATGTCTGCGAATAAAGGTATTCTGGTTCCATCAGACGCTCTTGATTTTTATTGGGGTACGACTTTCGGTTGTGTCGTGTAAGAAATTCCAACTTGAAAGAAATTTAAAAAAAAAACCTATTTTAATCCACCTAGTGGTGTAATAATTCCTTTCTCATATAACTCATGTTTTCATAAATATTACTAAGAAATTCCACAAAAAACTTTTGAAACTTGAATTAAAACAAAAAAGCTCAAATACACTAGCATAGCCTTTCCAACTTATAGACAGTTTTAGGCCAAGTTTATAGGAATATTTCGGCGTCTTATACATTTCCGCTCTACATGATGGTATGAATTATAAACACACTTCACCCAGTTGCTCCGGACGGGAAGTCGCAACCGAACAAAAATCATTTGCAGTCACTGAGACCGTAAAACCTTGATTTCTGTTTAATTTTGTAAAAATCGACTTAGTCGTATCTGGAAAAAATAAAGAGAGTTCCGTTTTTATGCTTTCGACTACTACTTCCGGGACTTTCGGAACCAGGAATTGGAAACCGACGTAGCTGAGATGAACCTATAATTTCGAAACCAGAAATTTCAACTTGAAAGAAATCTGTTCGCCGGGATACCATCAAAGCTGTTTTTGTTGCGAATTCAATCCAATCCAGGATCGATTGCGCAGATCTCTTACACCTGCTGAATTTTGACATCCATCGTCGTAATTCGCGATTCAAAAGATGTATGTTTTATGCCTGTTGGAGAAGGAGAATGACAGAATCTCAGCTCCAGTTGGCTTTTCCTTTACTCCTAAATAAAAAAAAATAAAATAAAAAATTGTATCCAGATGAAATGGTTCCGTTACTCCGGAATCGGAAGATCGATCCGAGTAAAATTAAATTCGAATGGTGTATGTAACTCGATTCCAAAGTCTATTTTCACAGTGATTGCATAGCCTTTCTATATGAAACAGGCAGAAACACTAAGCATTGGCATCCTCAATGTACTTGTCTAACTGTCATCTTTCAAAATGAGTGATTTTTTAACAGTAGTAAAATACCTCAGCAGTTGGATTCGAACATTTTCATATCCGCAGAACTTCAGAATTCTGTCGATGAAGAGAAACAACATCTTAGACACGACCCTGAATTCAGTCCCAAGGGGCAGAATTTTCAAACAACTACAGGGTAGCTCAATTGAAAGAGCGTTTCTGTGGTTTGAGCGTATGAGTGTTTGATGAAAATTTTATTCTAGTGAGGTTTTATCTACTGATCCAAAATGTACAGATATCGCAAGTTTTCCGATGATTACAATTATAACACTTGCATGGAGACAGTTTCTATTGGACAACGTTTCGAATCCAATGATATTTTGTCCTAATCAGAGATGTCGATTCTATAGGTAAAAAGACGAACTTCGATCAAACTCGAACGAATGTTGGCAACACCCTCTCAGATTTGAATTAAACCTTCTGGAAATGTACACTTTGTTCTAAAATGTCACTTTGCACATTTTGTTTTTCCAAAATTGATCTCGACTTTCTTTTGAAAATAGCAAAATTTTTTCAAGTATTTTGTTTCATATTGTTATTGTTGAAAAATAACAAATTCTGCAAAGAAAAGAGCGACTTTTACAAAATCGGTTAATTTTTCAAATAAAAACACTCAAAAAATTCCTTTAAAATTGACTTTTAAAATTTACAAACCAAAAAATAACCTTAATGATACAAGTTAAAAAATGTCCTAAATAGACAAAAAAAAACCCTATTCAATTTTTATGAAATTTTGTCCCAGAAGGGGTGATTATGTTCCCTTTCAAACATTCACACATTGCAAGATGAATACTTTCAAGGAAACATCATTTTTCTAACAAATATCGTTTTTTGAATTTTTTAATCTACTGCCTTTTCATCAAAAGCTTAACTACATTGAAAGTCAAAATCATTCTAGATTCCAATGAAACTTTTTGTTATAAAAACATTTTTCGAAAGAGAACACAATTATCTATGTTGGGACAAAATTTCATTCAAATAAGGAAAGGTGTATTTTTGTAATCAGACTTCAAATTTTTGCAGTATTTCTATTTGAAAGTTAAACTAATTTTGTAAACATCACTAGCACACATTTTTTTGCAGGATTTTTTATTTGATTATATGAAAAAAAAAAAGTGAAAAAAGTGACCTTTTTTGAAAGACAATCTAGATCAATTTTAAAAAACAAAACAAAGTGAGCAAAGTGACTTTTTGAGATAAACTGCCATTCTACGTATAATTGTCCCACATATATGAGGGAAATCTTATATAACATAGGACAATAATGCGAAGAGCGGTAGTAAAGCCTACTACGAATAGGATTTGGCGCGAAATTCGTCTATTCGAATCCTACACTGAGAAAAATTGACATTCAAATTTTAAAATCGGTTTATTAAAAAAAACACTATTTTCGAATTCAATGAAATTTGGTCTCGAGGTTGGTTAATATGTTCCCTTCCAATCGTCCATGTATTGTAAGACGGGTATTTTTAGGGAAAAAAAGTGTTTCTAAATAAATCTGTTTTCTTGTCCAATATCGGGCGATAAAACATCACTCACAAATTGAGTTCATTGAATTTTTAGATGATAAGGATTTTCGGCTTAAAATTTTCGATAAAAAGGCACTGACTAAAAGTAGTTAGGAAAAGAAAAAGAAATCATTCATTGTATTAACGGATGGTAGGGAAAATAATCATCAAAATTTTATCGAATTAAAAAAATTTTTTTTTGCAAACCGATTTTAGATTTTTAAGTCAATTTCTTTAGTGAAGGAATCGATTAGGAATTTTTCAGTTATTTTATTCGAAAAATTTGACTGATTTTGTGGAAATCACTAGTATCATACTTTTTTGTGGTCTTTTCCATGTTTCGGTCAAAACTATTTGAAAATTAAAACAGGTTAGCCCTTTTCAAAAGACATTCTAAATTAATTAAAAAAAAAATAGACAGCTTAGTGGCTTTTTGTGATAAAGTCTATATTCTATCCAATACGAACACGATTCGGCACAAAATTCGTATATTCGAATCCTACACTGAAAAAAATTTATGTTCAAATTTTAAAATCAGTTTAAAAAAAAGCACTATTTTCGAATTCATTAAAATTATGTCTTTAGGTAGATTATTATGTTCCCTTACTAGCGTCCATTTTTTACAAAACGGGCAGTTTTAGGAAAAGTAAGTATTTCAATATAAAACTGTTTTCTTGTTCATTACAAATACTTTTTGCAAATATCGGGCAAGCAGCGATAAAGTATTCTGAAAAATTTCATCACGTTTTGAGTTTAATTGAATTCTGGAATGATAATGATGTTTGGTTTAGTTTAGTTTTCAATTAAAAAACACTGAAAAGAAAGTAGTTGGGACTAGTAAAAGAAATCTTTCCTTGTATGAACGGATGGTAGAGAGAATAGTCATTTTTCTTGGGATAAAGTTTTGTCAAAATCAAAAATGTTTGCTTTTTTGTAAACCGATTCAAAAATTTTCACTTTTTCAGTTATTTTATTATAAAATTTGACTGAATTTCTGAAAATCACTAGTTTAATACTTTTTTTGTAGTCTTTCGACAATAACTATTTGAAGAAAAAACTGGTTAGAAAAGTTTAACCCTTTTCAAAAGACAGCCTAGATCAGTTTTGGAAAAATAAAATATGCAAAGTTGCTTTTTGTGACAATTTTTGTGACACATCCAGAAAGTTTCATTCAAATCTGAGACAGTGCTGCCAACGGTTCAGCGCGAAATTCGACTATAGATGAATTACAATGCAAAATGTAAATAGTTTTGACGAGGAATAATTGTCTCACCTCATTCGTCAAAACTTTTTGTTGGAATGAATTTTTATTATTTGATATAAATTATTTTGAGAATCAGACTAGATCTAGAAAGCAGTTATCGCTAGCACTAAAATTTCCAAAGAAAATTCGGATGAAAGAATACGTACATAACTTTTGAAATTTTTGAGAGTTGTGGCTGGATTTGCATTCCCAGAACTTTTATGTTTGAATATGAAACTAGAACAACGCTATCAGTCTCCAATTCTGCGTCTCGATTAAGATTTATGCTTAAAACTTGATATACTTATAATCCACATGCACATTCACAGATGATCACCGAAGGCACCAATGCGGTCCTGCTGATAGGAACGACGTACGAGGAGGATTCCGGTCTCTTCACCTGCCGAGTAACGACCTCTGCCGGCCAAGTCGAAACATCCGCCAAACTGATAGTCAAAAGTAAGAATACCCCGTAAATAACCATGCCTTTTCCAAAGTTGGTTTTCTTTCCTCTTTGTTCTCTCTTTTTCCGATTTATTTGGATATTTTCTCTTATTTACAATTTTGCTGTAATATTTATTTCATTTCGTTGATTTCATTTAATTCTATGTTTACTTCTACCACTCTAACCCGACACAGGCAACATGAAAAAATAAAATGCGTAAACATACAACAGGAAAACTATAGCTTGAAAACAAAACAAAAATAAAAGATTTCAATGCCAGCACCCAGACTATCTCTGGGAGAGGGAATTGACACTAAAAGAAAAACGAAAAGATTTCTTTTAAATTAAAAATAGGAAACGATAGTTTGCAAAGCAGCCAAATTCGCACCCGCGACATCCAGCTTTACTACGATTTCGCCAGCATCGAATGCAAAAGCGTGCAGTAATTTCCCGAGTGTTTAGCACCCAAAACAAAAGCAAAAACAAGAAAATGCGTTGAAAACCCGTTTTAACACAAGCTATGTAAATTGTAGAGAGTGTGAACTAAAGTATTTGCAGTTAGTGTCAATTGTCGCGCATTCACGTAGCTCAAAGTTGACCACAACCCTTCTACTAGAAAAAAAAGGCAGCATATTTGTTTTCTTCTTATTCGTAACTATTCAGTTTCTGTTGTATGTTTCTAATTTCCTATATGTGTTAAGAATTTTGATTGTTTTAAGAAAACGGCTATCAGTGCGAGTGCAAATGTCATAGGACAAAAAAAAATAACAAAAAAAGCGAGTCAACCCGGACTAGTCGTCTTGGCAATATATATAGTCTTTCTTTTGTTCTCCACTTTTAAGATGATAAAATGTAACTATTTACGACCTTATTTATTGATATTCATACAATGAAGTTATTATAGCTTATTAAACCCAATTTATAGCGATTACTTTAAAACAGCTTCTGATAAATGGCAGCTTAACAAATAAATTTGCAAGCAATTTTTAAAAATAAAACCAAAAAAAATCGTTTAATGTTCGTTGACGCAGGTCGAAATTACACTCAATCCACTAGTCCCCCGTAAAATCGAGAGGATTGTTCACGACACGCGTCTTTTGTTTAACTCTCTCTCTCTCTCTGCCTCTCTCTCTCTCTCTGTACAATCGAATCAACCGTCTTCGGTTGCTTTCCTGTTAGGCGAAAGCGACTTCAGAATGACGGTTTTTTATGGCGCAGAAAAAAACGGTAAAATCCGTATAAAACTAGCTCTCCGCGTTACAGTGTGCAATCCGCACACCCCTCGTCGGTAGAGCAGAGTGAGTGAGACCACTTTGACAACCGGAAACGCAACGTCCGGTGGATATTGGTTATTGGCTGTGTTGTTCGGCAGTCGTCATCAAAGTAGCCCTGATTTCAACATCCTATTCCATACGAACGGTTTTAGTACCCAAAATGGACCTCAAACTAATAAAAAAAAATCTTCTGATATTAGAGTAAAATTCTTTCAAAATCTTGCTACACAGCATCACATTAGAAACAGTGCATACAACGTCCCGTTTTTTTTGCTGTCAGTTTCAATCCTCTCGAGATCACCGCTTGCTTCGATGGGCAGCATACGAAGTCGAGCAGTTCTGTTCTGTGTTTTTTTCGCCACCTGCGATTTGTGAAGCAAAATCCCTACCCACCTCCCGTGTTGGTACAACCTGTAGAAAATTAAGCCGAAATTATTGTATGATGCGCGTTCCGATGCCAAAAAGCTGGATCGCGAAAGGTGGAGTGCAAAAATTCGAGCAGTTCGTGTCGAACACACCGAAAATGGTTGGCGTCGCGTGCCGTGTGCACAAATCGCATACTCAAGGTGGAAACCGTTTGGAATTTTCCAACTATGACTCAGAATCGTTCGGTGTCCAAATCCGAGGGCGGGAAACGACGCTTCCCTGATGGTGAACGCTGCCGTTTTCAATCGGACGTGTGAATTTTCGGGAGGTCTTCCGCGCGCGACGTGGGTTTTTGATCCATTTAAAAAGCGACATGAAAAACCTGGTTCTTTGAAATTTCATACAAACATAATGTTTCGCGCGCTTGACTACGAGCGCAGATGCGTTGCTATTTTTAGATGTTTTTCCCCGTGAATTTCGCCTTCGATGCTGGTGCGAACGGTGTTATTTTTTTTTTTTCATCCCGGTGCGGCATCAGAAATAAAACACTGGTCTCTCTCCGATAACGATCCGGGTTACTAGCGAAGTGGTCATCTGGCAACTTTTTTGACTAATTACTGCGTGAAAATGAGCTGCAAATTGTCAGTTAATGGCTCGCCTTCTGACTCCTGTTTCATGGTTGGAAAATATTCGTCAGCCGCCTACTTAACTTCGGTTTTTTTTTTCTTTCGTTTTTCCTGGAGGTGTTTCGGATAACGAAAAACATCGAACTTCCATTCGAGAATCGTTTATTTGTTTATCTTAGATTTGTTTTAGAAAGCACAAAAATGTATTTTAAATTGTTCAATTACCTACCTCAGATTTTGGCGTGAGATTCTCAGAACAAAACGGCTTAATGAGAGTGCGAAAAAAAATTTTTTTTAAATCGCACCCGCAAAAACTGCCAGCAAGGAAACAGCCACTTGAAAACAACAAAAAAACAAATTGTAACTTGTTTGTAGACGAAAAAACAAATCGCATTAAAACAGAACAGAGGTAATAAAATTTCTGAAAATAGCTTTAAAAGTAGGATCTTTTCACTTTTATGCCAGACCAATCAATCATCAACATCCGCCTTGCTGTTGAGTAGTAATTTATGCTTGCCGAACCTTGATCTCTGTTATGATTAGATGCTATAAGCCAGATCCGCGACCGTCGAATCGTTTCCCGGCACTCTGTATGACGTCCTTCGGAGGTATAGTCAGTCGAACGTGAGGGCCATCTGGTTTCGCTGATCGTTTTTATTCGCACACGATCACCGCCAAGGTGTACCTACATTACCGTTATGACAGCTTTGGAATCCTTCCTGTACCAGCGGAGAATTTCTAGAACATTCGGTAAACTCATTCTCGTCCCTCCGGTACGGGCATGTAGCGGAACTGCCTTAGTCATTGTCGTTTCCTATTGTTGTCATGAGACGCCTACGCTCTACTTTTCAACCGTTTAGTCCTCGAGAACGTGTCTCACCTGTCTTTTGTGTGTTGTTGTTGTTGTTGACTTTACCGCCCAACCGGCTCAGTTCGAAAACAAGTTTATTCATATTCTACCGAAAAATTTTGATGAATAGGCTTCCCATTTTTAAACGTTGATTGTTCTGTATTGACACTACATAGTCATGGGTTTGATTGCTACTCTAAAGATAAAATGCACTCGTCACCGTAGCCCGTATTAATCATCTTTTAAGCGAAAGCCGACCCCTGGTCGTTTGTTTCCGGAGAGCAGTTGAGTGTATCCTGTTCAAATAAAAATCAGAAAAAAGCAATAATTAGTATCCGAACGTACGGAACTAATAACAACAACAAAAAACTTGCAGCTCGAAGATCAGACAGTGTGTGCAGATTATTGAAACAAACGTCGGTAAATTATTACCCGCTGCCGGGGGTGCTTCGAACTGCAAGTGAAAGCAAAACAATAATACTTATCTTTAATTTTAACGGCTTTTCGGCCCCGGGTTTAATTTTAAGCTGCTTCTGCTTGGTTGGTTGGGTCACTTTGAGCGTTTGCCTGTTTGGATGTGTTGAGCTACTGCCCGCGATAACTGTCCCACTAACTGCAACTGCTCGACCGCAGGATTTCGAGTATTAACCTTCAGCTTACGCCCAGCGAACGCAGACGGGAACTCACCGATAGCAACGGAATTCACCGATTCTCCGAATGCGACACTAATCTAGCTTTAGTTTTTTTACACTAGCCCAACTTTTATGTACGTGTTATATTGCTATTCGTTACTTTTGTTCGTTTAACATGTAAGCCTAACTTATTGATTATTGTTTAAGTGATTTAGTGTTTAGATTTACAACAACAACAAAAAAGTAATATTTGATAGGTTTCGTAGGGTAAAACATTATTTACATTCAAATCACAACTTCCACTTTTGTATATTTGTTTAAGATCCATGTTGAGATGACAATTAAAGTGATACAAAAATCAACCAAAAAATTATAAGAAAAAAAAAAACAAATTCACAACCGTTTCAATGTTTTGCATCCTAAATCCTCCCGAATCATCCTACATTATTCATATCACATATCGCTTATCCTTGGCGCTTTCGGAATGCTGCAGCCGCTGTTGTTTCTTGTTTACTAACGCAAAACTGTTGCTTGTATCCAGCTAATAAAATGAATACCTATCGAATTGCAAACTAAGGCAACAAACAAGTACACAATATCACACGCGAACGATCGAGGGCAAAAAGTCAGACGTCTCTTCGTGTATCGAACGCGAGCTCGGCGCGCTGGGTTACACTTCCTTATTGTCCTACAACCGGAACTGAACCGCACCTGCTTTTGATTTATTTGGTAATCTATCTAATGTCACCCATCCATCCATTCCACGTGCCACAAATCGTAGGACCGTGTGGGGTGGGAAAACGAGATGGAGATGTTACTGTGATCTGTGGTTGGGTGTACTGACGCAAGACGGACGCCCGCGCATCCGAACACTTGAAACACAGGTACGCGACTGGCTTCGAACGGTGGGCTAAGAGCGAGATAGAGCGCGTTCATTCGATTGGGCCGGGTTTACCCCAAAAGAATGACCCGGAGGAAATGTGGGACGTATCTCCGATCGACCAAGCTCTGTCTCTGTCTTTGCGCGGCAACCGACTGGCCACGGCCATGCGCGGAAAACAGTGCCGTGTGAAAGATTTCAGACCGATCTGCGATCCGGTCGAAATCCATCCACCGAAAGTCATGGCTGTGGGCGTCCATTTGGTTATGAATCATACACTAATGATGACAATGATGACAGCTGAAAATTGAAAACAGAATCCGTAACTCGAAAAACGCATTAATCACATTTCCGAGTTTGTAGGTTATCTAGCGTACGTAAAAATGATATCGATAGATTGGTACCAAATAGTTCGTTTTTATTACAATGAATCATAAAAACTACAAAACTAATGAAGCTACAATATTGTAGAAACTAATTGCATTCAGCTGTTCTGTTTAGCTTTCCCTTGTTAACTAAGTGAAGTATAATAATATGTTTAAACTCCAAAATTCAACGTTCAATTTGGCATCAAGTGAATACTTTTAAACGACTTTTTAATTATTAAATATCGTCTAGACACAGGACTTGAATATGAATTTCTATGGATTATGCGTGTACGCAAAAGAATGCAGAACCTTCGAATGATTTTTTACTTGCATCTTGTCTGTAGGATAACATTTTTGACGTGAATACATCTTACTTTACTATTTTCAAAATTCACTCTGTAGAAGAATGGGTAGAATTTAATCGCGAATATCTCTTGTTAATTGTAACAACACAACTTTTTCTCTACAGCTCTGAAAATGTGATCAACAATGATAACATTTTCAGTTGTATGAGATAACCACCAATAACTTAAAACTGAGATTTCTAAAATGTTTTGTATGAACAAGCATTAAGGTGAGACTCAGTTCTAAAGTAAGGCGTTCTAAATTTAAACTGCATGAATTGAACGAACCATCGCACAAAGCGTATCGTGCAAAACCGATACATAGAAATAGGGAATACTTTCAGCGATTGAGTGCAGGGGGCTTACGATATGCTTTGTTCGCTAGGAAAACAGTCTAACTAACTATGTATGGTTATCAACCATGAGTATTTTTAATTGACTCATATGAGGAGGGCTCAGCTGTGCATGTTGTTTAGGACGGTCAATTTAGTCATTTAACACTCCAAATACCAAGCCTCAAAAAAAGTTGGAACGGTAACTTTGAGCTGTCATAGCTCAGCTGTTCTTCAACGAATCCCAATAAATTTTACACCCTCGAATTTTGTGAAGTTCGTAGATTGATTCCAAAAATGAAATTTTGATTTTTCCCGTTCCAAGTTTTTTTCACGCGCCCGATATGCCCTATCTGCTTTCCTATTTTCTTTCCTTTGGCATAAACGTCGCATAGAAAATATTGAATACTTTAACTTTACCGAGTCATAACTTTGTTGTTAGTCAACCGATCTTCAAAATTTGTTCACCATTGGAAAGGTACTGGTCCAGAAATAAAATGCATTGAAAAAAAAACGAAAAATAGGGTTGTCTACCCAATGTTATAATGAAAACTGTAGATAGATGACCTAAGAAAAGATGAGACTTTTTACAATGATCGTAAATATCTCGAAATTCAAAGCGATGACCTATATATTTTTACACATCATTCGATTGCTAGTGATACTAGCTACAATTTTCGCTCAACTACCATTCCTGCACAATCAAAAGAAAACATTAAAAAATCGATTAATTTATAAATATATATGAATTTTAATTTTTTTCACATGTTTGTATATTACTCGAAAATTGAAGCGATGACATGGACATTTTTTTGATTTAAAATATTGGAATCATTACCAGAAACAATGTATTGATGATCAAAATTATATATCCGTTCAAAGAATCTCAAGAAATTTGGTACAAATACAGAGCATTTCTATGGTTGGGAAAATTTAGCCAATTTAGCGAAAATTGTAGCTGGTAGCAATCGAATGATGTGTAAAAATATATAGGTCATCGCTTTGAATTTCGAGATATTTACGATCATTGTAAAAAGTCTCATCTTTTCTTAGGTCATTTATCTACAGTTTTCATTATAACGTTGGGTAGCCAACCCTATTTTTCGTTTTTTTTTCAGTGCATTTTATTTCTGGAAGTAGTACCTTTCCAATGGTGAACAAATTTTGAAGATCGGTTGACTAACAACAAAGTTATGACTCGGTAAAGTTGAAGTTCTCAATATCCGATTCGCGATGCAGGTGCCGCATGAATGCTGATAGGGCACATTTTGAGTTTGAAAAAAAACTTGGAACGGGAAAAATCAGATTTTCATTGGTTTTTCCTAAACGATCGGCAATAATGATATACTTAAAATGATCTACAAACTTCACAAAATTCGAGGGTATAAAATTTATCGAAATTGGTCAAGCAACAACTGAGCTATGATAGCTCAAAGTTACCCTTCCAACTTTTTTTGAGGCTTGGTGCGTAACTTTTTTAGGCTTGGTATTAGGAGTGTTAATTTAGGCCGATTTTTCAGAGTTTTACCTTCACCCGCACTGACGAAGCTACCCATGCAGCATCAATCATAGTAACCCATGAGTCAGCAGACAAAATTTGATAGCTTCATCAGTCGATCTCCAACCGTGATGGCAAATACAGTGAAGCAACTCCGTTCAAACAATTGGCATTTATTTAAAATGAAAATGAAAATAAATTCTATTTAATTCCATTATGTAGACCCACGAATATAGTGGAATTAAAGAGAGTTTACTTTCTTCGAAAGCTATCTAGAAAGTGATTCCACTATGGCGCCATACGCAAATTAAATTACGCTTTAGAGGAGCGGGTGAAGCTTTAAAAAAATGTGTCAAATTACGACGAGGTAGGAGTTTTTTAATTTTGATTCGATTCTTTCGGCAGTTTATGTGACCTAGTCTACGAGAATTGTACTTACGCGTGTTAAAACAAATGCTCAACGAAAGCGTGAACTTCAGATAACGCCATCTCTTACAAAATGGAATGAAAAAATCCTCCTATTACTACAGTTATCCAATAGAAGTTATGATCAAAATACTTTTGGCTTTTTGGTAGATCCCTCTAATACAGAACTCACATTGATTCACCGAAGATGACCGGACCGACTTTAACAAACTTCAGTAAAATTACTACTGAAATTTATTAAAAGCCAACGGATCGTTATCAAAATAAGGAGTACCGTTATCTTTGAGGATTGACGATTTCAAGTCCAGCATTTGCAAGGCAATGTGTTATGTAATTCTTTGTAATTAAATTTAATTACAATTTGTAATTTGAGTTTTAAAAATTGTGACTAATTGTTACAAGGAGAGCGAAGGTAAATTTTCTGAAAATTTGGCGTGAAGTTATTTGAACACGACGCCTAACCGCCCAAAATAGTAATTATAGAAGCAAATCTTGCTTCGTCCAAAACATTTGTAAGGTTCTTGCAAAAAAGATGTTTTTTCGATTTTTGGATTGAAAATTCGTACTAGAATTTTTGCACTTTATGTATTAATCCGGTTTTTGCATTCAGCCGTTCAAATTATAACAATAAACAAAACCTTTCTGATTTTCGTCCGTCCTATGAGAACTTGTGTACTCATTATTATAGGAGAAAGGGGAGCAAAGTGGAGTATGCTCAATATATTTTCTGGATCATGGTGCTGCCGCTAAATTTTAGAATTTCGGTTTGGAACACGCCGTTTTGAAACTTTACAATGCGTTTGAGTTAATTTTATTGTAGAAATATTTATGATATTTATTTATGAGCCGAGTATTTTGTTTCGGTGCGTCGTTATAATCGTTCAAAATTTTCAATCGCACATGAGCTACCTAAATCAAATTTTGATGCACAAAAAAGAATTAAATTTTCATTGTATTCGATGTCACTGTTTTGTTTTATTTCAGTTGGCACCGACACCGTATTTGTTTTCCTTCCTCACACATTCTGTCCCAAAAGAAGGATTTATTCAATGTTGGTTGTACCAACGATTTACAAGAAAAGTAGCCGTACGTACCGAAAACCATGCAAAAGAAGTAGACTCCATTAGACGCATACGCTATACACGAGCGCCATTCCGCTATTGGTATTGCATTCCTTTTGTATAATTTGACCTTTTGTTTCAACAGACAGCCGATTCGAAGCATACAGAACCATTTGCATGGAATGGACACTGACTGACAGGTTCGAACTTACATCGTCGATAAAATGCCTCTCGATCGAAAACCCCTCTCTCCTCTTATTTATCAAAGCCTCCTATGCATGTTTCAGAATCTTATCATTCTAAAACCTTCAATACTGCTCGTGGAAAATGTTTAGTGCAATATTCAGGTAATCTTTCAAATTAATTTGATCGAAGTGTTAGTCATGGCCTTAAGTAAGTGACTTCTCCTACTGATTTTCCCCCATTATTCCTCCGCATCAGTCTTCAAGAAAACATTCACCACGTTGCACTGCTACAGTTGTACACAAGTGTGTGAGCTTAAGTTTGAACATATGTTTCAACATCGTGTTTACGTACATGGCACTACTTTAGATTCGACGATTCGAATGAAAACTTGTTTGAACTGTTTCAGATGGGTATTGTTTTTCACATATGCTAGTTATGGGTTCTATCGAAGAGATTTGCTAATTGCAACCAAGAAGAAATGAATGATAAATATAAACCCTGTTTTAAATCATCTAGCGATGTATCTCATTTTCTTTATACCTTTCTTGAAAAAAACAAAAAATGTTAGTTCGGACAACAACATACAAAACCAGTGAATTGAATAATTTAGAGAGCAGTTTCAAGGAGTTCGTAGACTAGGATTTCAGTATCCGGTACTTTCGGAACCGGATTCCGGTTACCGATATAGATGAAGTCGGTTCGTATGACCAACAACGACCATGACCTACAAATTAGAACAGTTTTGTGCCTTCGCATAAAGTTTCTTGCATTGGCGCTCTTTATGACAATGTGAAATTTTGTAGACTCATCCCCCTGTAATTCCAGATTCGGATATGGAAAAAATTCAGCAACTTTGTATGCAACTAGGAGACCTTTCGTTGGAATCTGAGTGTGTGCAAAACTGTCCAGTCAACTTTGTGATCAAAATAAATTCAAAACATCTCTTAGAGCGAAGGTGCAAAAAGCGTAAAAACTCTTTTAATTTGCATGCCTGATCGATCAAACTGACTTCGGTCCTTGGATTCTGGTTCCGGATGTACCGGAGATAGTGCATATAACTTTCCGGAAAAAAGGCTAGGTTGAAGCCGGGTATAAATAAACGATCTCACCTCAATATCAAGGCTTGACGCATTTGAATGGTCTTCTGATCGCAAACAACAGTGATGAACACTATCCCGATTTGGCTCTGGAATTAATGAGTCACTGTCAATTAGGCTCAAAATTGTTGTAAATCATGTTAGCGGCTGGCTATATGAGCCAACTTCAGCTTTATCGGTAACCCGATTCCGGTTTCTAAAGTACCGAAAATAGTGTTCAAAATAAACTTAAGACCGGAATTTGAAATAAATTTTAATTATTTATAAAAATTTCGAGCAGTTGAATGTGAATGAAAACTTAAATCATAATCTTAGAACTCTTCTAGCAGATTTCTAAATTATTTCAGTTTTTAGGTCTTGTATGTTGTTCCCCGAACAAATTTTTTTGTCTCAAGAATGAAGGAAAGGTATTTTGGAGTATATCAGTAATATAAGAATTCCATATTGTAGATTAACTTACATGATACATCCGATCGGAAAGTTACAAACCGTGATTTTATGTATCGTATTCCAATCCAAGCGGTCATACTGCAAATTATTTTATTATTCTAGAAGGAATTAACAGATATATACATACCAACAATTTCTCCTTTCTGGTGTAGTGTGATTGTAGCATTATAATTGCAGTTTTCCGTCAAACAAATCTGCAAATCAATTCTGAAAAGAGAAAAAAGAGATATTGTCACAATGTTACCGGAATTTGTTAGTTCAATAAGTTGTACAACAAATTCAGCTATGATTCTATTATCCGAACTCTTTCGACCAACCGTGTACCGTGTTTGCACAGCACAGACCAGTTTCGTCCGAAGTAGCGCGTGCGGAGACACACAGAATGAAATGTTTTCGACTACCAGTAATTTTAGAATTCCTAAATATAATTAATGATACACCTATCACCCAAAACGAAACAGCATAAACCGTGAAAACATAATCCACAGAACTTCCTCGATAAACACCCCGGCAGTCATCGGCAGTAGCGAAAAATGAAGAGCGAGGTTCAGAAAGTACGCAACCATACAACAACCAGCCTGTTCTAATCTATTTATAGTTTTCAACGCCTCAAAGACGCTCGATGTTTTGTATATTTTTTTTTATTCGACCCTGTGTGGCGTCCCGCGGTGTTGGCAAAGATCCCTAATCAATTGAACGGAACAGTTCGGATTGTTTCCCGCTTGACCATTCCGTCAACATCCTGAAACCTTCAACGGTCTCGTAAATTGTAACGTTTAAGCTTGCTCGACTCGTGCTAGAAATTTTCCTTAGACATAACCATGTCAAACTCAAGCAAATCTAGCTTGACAGTCTCCCATGAAATTCAATCCGAAAACATCTGAAATTTCACAAAACCATCCACTCTAACCGGCGGCAAGTGCGATGAGCGCCATCGGTTTGTCGTCAGTGATAAAAAAAAAACAATAGAACCTCCGCAGGGAAGATCTACAAAGACAACATCACACCAACCAGGCAGTGAAATTTATGACCTCATTCCGTGTGTCGTCCGGCGTCCTCGCGACATGTGATATTTTAGTTGGGGCTTGACGACAACTTGTCATCCGAATTTTATGGATGCATCTAAAATGGCAGCAACTACCGAAAAGTCATGCAGCGAGACCACAAGCGTCGACGGTGGACGGAAGAATGGGATTGAATAAATAGAACAGTTGATTACGCAAATATTGTTGTTATCCGTTGTCACCAACGCCAACACCAACACCAACCCGGTAGACAGACTTTTCGTCAAACGCGGGAAGATGGCACTTAAAATCGCTGTCGGTCATGAACCTTCACGTGTTATGTTATGTCAGAAAAAACAACAGGCTCTAAAAATAGTCCGCGGTCATATTTCGAACTGTGTGAAATAAATCGGAAATCTGCACCCACGGATAAAGCTATCCTGTTTTGCAGTCGAGCTGCCGTGAAGAATTTTCGAAATAAGGATTGTACTAATTTAAGCAATGCCCAACTGACCAACTGCATCAGAACTAACCAAACAATGCCATTTGAATTATTGTGCGCTTTCTTGTGACGTGCTTCAATTTTTTAGTTTTTTATTTGTTAGTTAGTTTGTAGTTTAGCTTTTGCATCACCGGCACAACGAAATTCGATAAATTTGCAACAATAAATAGATAGCATTATTCGGGTCTCACACTCAGCAAGGAAGTCTATACACTCAAGACAAGCGCCCAAAAGACTTATTCCAAACGGTCTAGAACAAAGATGAAAGATTTCCGAACCCAGTCAGTTCAATCCTCACAGTTGACTGTATGTACCTCTAGAGCATGCATGTTGCCTTCCGGGGCAGGACCGCTTCCGGTGAAATTGTCGACTTCCTGTCTACGTTTTCCACTCTCGTTCTTCTACTTCTCCTTCTTCTTCTCTCTTCTTTTCTATGTTCTCGTTCATCAACAGCGCATCATGTTCGCGTGCGCCCTCCCAGTATCTTCCAGAGTTGCGTGAAATCTTTCTCTGTGTTGCGGTGCTGCTGCGCACCGCCGCGGAAGTTCTACGTCCCTAAGGCGGTTCCCAAGCACAAGACGGTCGCGAAAGAAACACAAAAGCTGCTTGCGGCCATGAAAATTCGCAAACCAGAGAAAATGTTCAAAGTCTACACCAACATGCACCAACAAAAAGGTACAGTTCTGGTTGTCAATGTCAGAGCCGTCGTCAGCTGTCATTTATTAGACCAAGGTCGGACTGGATAAAGTAGCTGCGGGGCAGTGCGGCTCGTTTTGGGCCGAGCGTCAAATGTGTGAAATCATGCACATGAGGGTTGACGTTTACGAGGTCAACTCAAAGGCACTGCTGCTGCACACTGGGGCCGCTACTCTTATCGCAGTTTAGGGTCTCATACATTCACACACTCACCCACATTCACACACACACTCACCCACATTCACACACACACACACACACACACACACACACACACACACACACACACACACACACACACACACACACATCTGACATGACGAGCTTTTCCTTTCCAGTTTGATCGTAACCGCCGCTTGTGGTTTGTGTATTTTTTGTGATTGCTAGCCGTGTGCAAAAAACTAATTCAGGTGTTTGGAGTTTTAGTTCTAGTTTTAAACGCATTGTTATAAGCTTCGAATGTAGAAGCTTAAAGATGACCCAGCTGTTGCAATTATATACCGAAATGATTGAAAATAGAGCACACCAAGCATTTTCGATAATTCAGAGCTATGTCATTATGAAAAAAAAACTTCAAAATTGAAGCAAAAGAATGCAGAATATGATTAGTATCATAAGTCGTAATGAGATTCAACTACTGCATCAACAATTAAACATGGAACTAATTTGAAATTTAGGAATTTTCTTTTTTCTGTGCATTTCGTCTTTGACTCATCACTACATAGCAGTTCAAATTAAACTGCTAGTGCAGCCTCATCCATTAAGCAGACGAAAACTTCGACTCAGTTTAAGTAACACTGTTTTGGTTAAAATAAAAGTAATGAAAAATCAAGGTACAACATTCTGAGGCGGAACTCGGCCTACGGACACTAAGAATCCAGCCAAGTTAGGTCCCGAACGTACTAAACCTAATTTGTTAGATCAGCACATTATACTTTGAACCTTTGTTTATATTGTGAGAGTTCTCTTTTCACAAGAACCCAATACTGCTCGAAAGGTCGCAACTACGGGTAGTTAGGTGGATTCGCCTCTTTCGGTACAACTTGGACTCCATTCGCTTTATATTGTTCCAAAACATCTTTGGTGTAGTGACAAGATGCTAAATCAAACCAGAATAGCGAGGCAGCATCATGTCTGGTGGTAACAATTGCTGCTTTAGGCATTTTTCACGCTATATTTCCTAGTTTACCGTGCCGGTAGCGATGAAACTTTGGCTTGATCGACCACGGCTGCATATTGCCTGCTAAACCAAATATTCCGTTGCATGGCAGTATAAAAAAACATTCCCGGGAGACTGTTTAAAGTCTTCCAGCATATGAGATTCATCGTCCATTGTCAGACAAGAAAACTTTGTCATATAATCACGAAACAACTTGCGAGTCCGGGTTTTACCCGTCAAATTCTGTTTATCATTACGGTTCGGTAAAGTTTTCACCTTGAACGACTTCATACCTTACTGATGGTTGAAAATATGCGGTGACAGACGAAATTTATCACAATTTTCAAATGTGTGTATCTCTCAACGATTTAAGCAACTATGCTCCTGTCACTAAATTTCTTGAAATAAAAGAAGCAAAAAGATTTCGCCTATTTTCGTAATTTGGAATTCCCGTCAAGTTAAAAAAGAAATTTGTTGACCATAGATGTGAAATCTTGAAAAATTTTCAATAGGGGGGAGTACATGAGATTTCCGAAATCGAAATTTTTTTGTTGATGCCAAAAGTCTCAGAATTGCATGATATGTCAAAATTTAGTGTCATCTTAAAAAAAATTCGAAAAAACTACTTTTTGGGACTTAGAAGAAAAGAGAGTCGATTTTTAAAAAAAATTTTTTTTGAGATGACACTAAATCTCGACGTTTGATGCAATTCTAAGGTGTTTGACATAAACAAAAAAAAATCAAATTCGGAAATCTCATGTACTCCCCCACTATGGTAATTTTTAAGATCGAAAATTTTCAAACATTAACCGCCTGGTAGCACCCCTTACCTATGTCCGATTTAGCTCAAATTTTGCATGGGGACTTTTTTCGATGTGCTTAAACTTTTGAACAATAGCGCTTCACGAAATTAGAATATTGGCACCCTTATAGCGATAAAAAACAACGTGTTTTGCCGGTTACGTCACTTATACCATCATATCTCCGGAACCAAAAGTCACAGTCATTTGATTTTCGAACTTGATTAATGGCCCAATAGTAGCTTTCAAACGAGGCTTAGTTCGATAAACTCGGTTTAGCCGTCTCTGAGAAAATTGAGCGGCAAAAATATCTTCGAGAAGTGCACACACACAGACATTTTCCGATCTCGTCGAACTGAGTCGAATTGTATATAACACTATGGGTCTCCGAGGCTCCGTTCGAAAGTCGGTTTTTAAAGCAATTCTAATACCTTTCTATAGAGGAAGGCAAAAAGCGAAATCTCTTTGCATTTTTTTTTTCTTCCAAAAAATTTTGTGACCGTAATTCAACTGCTGGTCTCTTCTGCGATATTTGCTTCACCTTCACGTCCTTCTGGTGGTTCCTGAGATTCGTTTTTGTTCTACTTCCAGCCTTCCTGACAGTCGCATCGAAACATTTTAAAACGTCATGGCAGTGCATGTAGGAAAATCAAGTTTTCTTGCTGACAGCTTTTCGTAGTTGCTCGCCATTCTCGATCTAAAAGCATGTAGCATCACCAAAACTTGAATTTACACAATCAATAGACATAAGTTCATCAGCCTGCGAAATATTTTACGCGTTGATGAAGTATTTACAGAGATATACTTATTTAGGGATGTCAAGATTTTATCACGAACAAGCCTTATACAAGCAACAAACTTAAAAGAATTTTGCTGGAAGCATCGACACAATTTGTTTTCTTTTTTTTTCTTTTGTGGACTACTCTAGTCGAGAGTGGGGATTTCAAGCATCCACACACTCCATAGCAGACGAATTAGGCTACGTCACCCAATTGAACACGATTTACACTAGAGGGAAACGACAAATTCTTTCGCGGTAACCAATTTGCAACGAATGATACTAATATCTTCTCTTGCATGCGCTCTGGTGGACACCAGATAACATTGACACTTGAGCATCAATGTATCTGTATCGTTTGAACGTCCATCAGTGTTGTCGTTTATAAAGAAATGATGGTAATTGTAATATCAATGACAACAATAATGGTGATTTGTTATTACCTTTTCCTTTGCTACAGATTGAAACTCACCAGATATTAAAGGCTGAGGACTGTACCGTAAAGTGGTAGGTTTTTTGCTATTTTCCCGTTTCAAATTATATTTTCTTGGAAACGGTGCAGAATATAGAAAAACCCACCTGACATTGTCTTCGAAATTTAGTTGAGAATATTCTGTGAAATTTTCAGAATGATTCATTGAGTTTAGCGGTCGTGTTGTATTTTTTTCTGACTGAAGAACTGCTGAAAATTGGAACGCTCGGAAATGCATACCTCTACTTGTTCATCGAATATCTCGGCTTTGAAGGCTTGTATCATAAATCTACCGTTCAAGAGTAGTACAAGAGAAATACGATGCGCAAAGGGAACTGAGCGAGCCACGTGGTCGATTTAAAACTCATCACGTGACCCTCTGTCCTCAGACCTTAATGTAAATTATGTCAACGGGCGGTTGCGAGAAAATGTCTTCTTTGTCTTGTTTTCCTATGACATGCTTAGAACGCTTTTATTTAGGTTGTGCGAAAAGTCGATTTTTTTAAGTTTCTCGGTTCTATATGACTTTGCATTAAAAGCGCAAATACGAAGTATGTATAGTTTACATTTCACAATTTCAACTGTCAAGTAAGCTAATTTTAATTCTAATTAAACAAATTCTAATTAAACAAAACGTTATCTACATAAACTTAACGGGTCAATCTTTCGAAAATTGTTTTCATTCAACTGGAATCGATTATATATAGCCAATGAATTTGTTGAGTTGAGTCGAGAAGTATACATTTCAACACGAACATGACATAGACTCGAAAAATGAACTGGATGGACGTCATTTTACACCCGGCGAACGACCGCAACTAGGTTAAAGCCGGGTATAAATAAACGATATATAATAATATAAGGTCATTTGACAGTCATCACGAATTGAATTCGAAATCGAAATGTTCACAAAATCGCTATTCTTACCAGATAACACATACAAAATCATTTCAATATTTAAAAATATCTGGCATGCTTGGATTTAGTTATTTCTTTAAGTGAGGGAATGCGTGACAATGTAGTGAGCAGGCAAAGCGATGAATTGTGGGAAACTTCCGTATACAACTGCGCTATCTACCATAGACAATATGAACATTGTTGAAAAAGTAGTGTGATGTGACATTGCAGTACCTTCTGATCACGCATTACAGAGTTGTGGAAAGCTAACCAAGATTCTAGTTTAAAAACCGTTTTGCACAGTAGAACACAAGTGAGTAATTGAATTGTCAGCGTGGCGAAAATGGTAACGCGTATGCACGGATTGCATAAGATCGCAAGTTCGAGTCTCGTCTCTGAGCGTATCTTTTTACCAAAAAAAAAACATCTGTTCTCTGAGTTTCTCATTCATTTGGCTTCTCCAATATATGTTTTCACACATACTATGCAAAAACTGAATCGAATTATCGTTTTGCAACTGAACTATTTACATGGTATCAAAGTGAGTTCCTCACTAAATAAATGTTGCGTAGAATCGAGCTGTTATGTTGATTTGGATCGAACAATGTATATTTAATTGCAGTCATTTCTTTAGGGCAAGGCGGGGAGGGGAAGTTCAAAGTATTTTTTTCTGTGACAAATTTTGTAACTCCGAGCAACTAGTTCTGGAGCTTTCTGGAAATGTAGACTTTGTCGCAAAATGTGACTTTGCATACTTTTTTCCAAAATTGATCTAGGTTGTCTTTTGAAAAGGGCTAAACTTTGAAAAAATTCAAATTGTTATTGTCTAAAAATTTAAAAAACCATCAAAAAATTTTATGCTAGTGATTGTCTGATAAAATACTCAAAATATTCCTTATCGTGTCCTACACTGAAAAAATCGACTTAAAAAATTTTAAGTCGATTTACAAATTGATCTTATTTATTTTCATAAAATGTTGTCCCAAGATAAGTAATTATCTGTAAGATGGGTACTTTCAAGCAAAACATGATTCTTGTAAAAAAACTATTACTTGTCCAAACTGAATTCTTTATTCAGTATCTTTTTATTAAAAATTTGAGAGAAAATTTCATCGAATAGTCCATTGCTAGTTGCCCGATATTTGTTAAAAGTTTCAGTGAAGGATAAGAAAAAGTTTTTGTTATAAATTTTCTATCCCTTCAAATAGCCCATCTTACAATATAAATGCTGTTGAACAATATAAAATAATTGTCTTTTCAAATTTCATTTAAATAAAGAATGGTGTTTTTTGTAATTTGACTTCAAGTTTTCAAGATCGATTTTTCCAGTGTAGAATTGTATTTTTTTAATATTTTCATTCGAAAGTTAGGATGTGAACACCACTTGAGCATCACTTTGTGAACATCACTTGAGCAAATATTTGTTTAAGGATTTTTCATTTTTAAATTTGCAAGAAATTGGTAAAACAAAAAATAAGCCTTTTCTAAAGTCTGCATCCATTTTAGAAAAACAAAGTGGGCAAAGTGGCTTTGTCAAGTCTAATACATGGAATTAAAAGTCCCGGGCCTCTCACATCAAAGACGTGAAAAGTTTTGAATCGTGTATATTTTTGTTCAGAACAAGCCTCTAGATGGCCCATGGTCAAATTTCATGATAATCTATCCAATAGTGTTTCAATAACAGCTGATCTTTTCAGACCAGTTCTAGTTTTCATTAAGCTATGGAAAAAGACGCACCAGCGCATTCATGCATAAAATCAACGGTGAAATTAAATGATTTGCGGTACGAATTGGTCCATCATCCACCGTGTTCTCCAGACCTGGCCCCCAGTGACTATTATCTATTCACAAACCTGAAAAGGTTTGTCCAGAGAAAGAAATTTTCGTCGAATGCTAGTCGAAGGCCTTGTCAAATCTTGTTTTTTTCAAAGGCATCAAAATGCTGGAGGATTGATGAAGATTATACTGAAGATTTAAAAAAGTTTTAACGGTAAAAAATCGACTTTTTTTGTTTGGCCCGGGACTTCTCATTCTATGTAGTATATGCTGGTCACTCCGAATACGATTTAGTTCTAAATTCATCTATTATCCTACACTGAAAAAAAAAACGATTTTTAAAATTAAAAGTTGATTTCCAAAATAAACTATTTTCGAACCAATGAAATGTTGTCTCAAGGAAGGTTCCAACCGTTCATGTATTGTAAGATGGAGATTTTCAGGGGAAAAAGTGTTTCTAACTAAAACTTTTTTTTTATCCTGCACTGATACTTTCAGCAAATATCAGGCAACTAGCGATATAGTATTCTGTGAAATCTCCAGACAAATTGAGTTTCAATTCTTTGGATGATAATGATTTTCGGTTCTGTTTAGCTTTCGACAAAAAGACACTAAAAAGTCAGTTTGGACAAGAGCTAGTTTTGGTTAGAAAAACTATTTTTTCTTGAAGGTGCCCATCTTTCAATATATGAACGGATGGTAGGGAACATATTCACCTATCTGAGGACAAAATAAAAATAATTGCTTTTTTTCAGTTTTTGCAATGACTGAGCGGAAACATATATTGGAGAAGCCAAATGAAAGAAAAACTAACAGAAAAGATGAATTTTTTGGAAAAAGATACGCTCAGAGACAGGACTCGAACCTGCGTTCTTATGCATTCCGTGCATACGCGCTACCATTTCGCCACTCTGAATCTTGTTTTAGTCACTCTAACAAGCCTGACAGACATAGTAGAACGTACATCGAACATGGTTTTCATCCTGGCCGTCACCCGACCGATACCTTCTATCCAAACATCTTCTCTGTCCATCAAACACTAGTCCTCTCGCTTTATACCTATTTCTCCGATCAAGCATTGAGTAGGAGAGTGTATTTATAATCGCTTGTCATCTTCTTTAATGGAGCCAGTCGCTGGCTGGACATAGCTTTTTTTGTAAATCAATTTTCAATTTTTCATGTCTATATTTTTCAGTGTAGAGCTTTATGAGAGATTTTTCAGTATTGTTATTCGAAAATTTAACTGATTTTGTTGAAATCATCAGTATGATACTTTTTTATATTCATTGTCAATTTTCGACAATAACTATTTGCGAAAAAATGATTAAAAAGGATTAGCCCTTTTCAAAAGACACTCTAGATAAATTTTGGAAAAACAAAGTAAGCAATGGAACATTCTGAGACAAAGCCTACATGTCCAGAGAGTTTCATTCAAATATGAGAGAGTACTGCTAACTGCGAATACAATTTAGCGCGGTTACCAAAAGAGGTCGACAACCAAACCATCCAAAGTAAGGGAATCATAAACTTTGTTTGTAATTCAATATTCATTGGAAATTTTGAGAGACAACAACAAATGACTTTTAATCGTATTTTTTTACTGTTTTTTGTCGTGAATACGACTTACTGTACTATGGAGCGCCTTTTAAAAATTCACCCCGTATAAGAATGGGTAGAACTTAATCGTGAATATCTCTTGTTGTACCTAACCCAACAATATAATGTTTTCTACAAGCTTTCGAAAATATGGCCAGGAACTTGTGATTAAATTTACAACAGTCTTAGATAACCAGAAATAACACAACAACAAAGTTTTCTAAAACTTTTGAAAACAATGAGGAAATCTCATTACGATTTTAAGGTAAACAAAGCGAGCAGTCACCTCTAATCAGCAGCAGCTAAAAAATCTTCTGTGTGGTAAAATGCTGAAAAATGTTAAAACTTAGACTCCGAAACTGAATCCTAATTTTAGATTCTGGAGCTAGATTTTCGGAACTGGTTCCTTTAATAGATTTTGAACTAAATTTAGTGCCTTAGTTTGAGTTCAGAATTAGTATCCCAAATTTCAGAATTTCGAATCAAAATTCATGATATGAATTCTATATCTGGATTTTGGAACAAAATTTTAAATCTGAACCAGAATTTTGAAACTGATTTCAGAACCTGAACTTAATTTCTGATCCCAATTTCTGAGTTTATGCCCTTATTCAAATTAAGCATGCTGGAGTTCAATTCAGCAACTTGGGTTATGAAACAAGAACTGGATTCAGTGCTTCTAGTCTGGTTCGGAATTCAAGTTCAGTATTCAGTTATAGAATTAAGTTTGGATCCTGAATTGTGAAAACGATAATTTTCAAATTAAACTAATGAATCGAAATCTTGATCTGGACCCCGAACCTGAATTTTGCAACGGAATTCGGAACAAGACCAATGTTCAAAATTCAGTTCCAGTCATACTTCAATATAGAAGCTGAAAAAGTTGCACAATTCACACAATCGATTATTGGTATTCAGAGGTGTGAAAATAGCATATTTGTTTTGTATTCACGTCCTCCTGTGGGATGCAGCGGCAAAATCGCACGGTATCTCGTTAAATTCTGCTCTACTCAAGGGACCAGACCAACTGTGTTCGCTGTTTGCTATCTTGCTGCAATTTCGCGAAGGACGGATAGGACTAACTGGAGACGTGCGTGAGATGTTTCATCAAATACTCATCCGTGATGAAGATCAGCAATGCCAACGCTTTTTTTGGACCGACAAGGATGGGAAATTGTCAGTGTACGTAATGAACGTCATGACCTTTGGAGCTTGCTGCTCCCCAAGTAGCGCACAGTATGTCAAAAACCTAAATGCCGAACGTTTCGCTAAAGAGTTTCCAGCTGCAACGAGAGTAATCTTGAAGCTGCATTATGTTGACGACATGCTGCTCAGTACAAACTCTGAAGAGGCTGCGATTCGTCTCGCAAAGGACGTGCAATACATACATTCTCAAGGCGGATTTGAAATTCGTAACTGGATTAGTAATTCCAGATACGTTCTGACCACTCTGGGTCAAGATAGTACCGACGATAAAGATCTAGATCTAGCCACTGAGCTGGCTACCGAGAAAGTTTTGGGAATGTGGTGGTGTACACAAAAGGATGTCTTCACGTATAAAGTTGGCTGGAATCGATACGACCACGCTCTTCTCAAAGGCCTGCGACGCCCAACGAAACGAGAGGTTCTACGTGTTCTCATGACGATATTTGACCCTCTCGGATTGATAGCTCACTACCTCATGCACCTTAAAGTTCTTCTACAGGATATCTGGCGATCTGGAATTGAGTGGGATGAGAAGATCAACGAGGAGCTGTATGATAAATGGAGAATGTGGCTCACAGTTCTCCCGCAAGTGGAGTTAGTTATGATCCCACGTTGTTATCAATCATTGACGCCACCAATAAATCGTATTGATTCTTCAACTTCACTTATCCAACCCTTAGAACCGTGTGATCCGAATCAAGTTTTGAAAATTGGTTGTCCAATCAAAATTGACAGTTATTTCTCCCGACCTAAACAGAGCGATGTAGAACTCCACACCTTCGTTGACGCTAGCGAGAATGGCATGGCAGCCGCAGTATACATTCGTTTCATGCATGTTGGGGAAATAGAATGCACCCTTGTCGCAGCGAAAACAAAGGTAGCCCCACTGAAACACCAATCGATTCCCAGACTAGAACTTCAAGCTGCTGTGATTGGATCTAGACTAGCGCGAACAGTACAAGAAACACTCTCTATTCCAGTTCATCGGCAAATATTCTGGTCGGACTCCAGAGACGTATTGTGCTGGATAAACTCCGACCATCGTAAATACACTCAATTCGTGGCCTGTCGAGTGAGTGAGATTCTCGAAACGACGGAAACTAATGAATGGCGTTGGGTTCCATCAAAGTCTAACGTGGCAGATGATGGCACGAAGTGGACAAGACTACCCGACTTAACTTCTAGAGCAAGATGGTTCAGTGGCCCAGAGTTCTTGAAAATGCAAGAAGCTAAATGGCCACAGTCATCCGTCAAAGTAAATCCGACGGCTACTGAGTTACGTCATCGATTGTCATTCCATGTCATGATGCCTTCTCCTATCGTAGACGTCACAAACTTCTCGTGTTGGAAGCGGTTGATACATCTGGTTGCACGTGTTCAACGCTTCCCAGCGAATTGTCGTCGAAAGCTCAAGCACGAATAAATTCTCACCGAAACCTTATCTATGGAAGAACAACGTGGAGCCGAAGATTATCTCGTGCGTCTTGCTCAACGTGAAGCATTTCCAGAGGAAATCAATTTATTGAGGAACTCCTCACATCAACAGCAAGAGTCACACAACGTGCTGCCAAAGACCAGCAAACTTCGCCAGCTAACTCCATGGCTGGACAATCGAGGCATAATGCGGATGCGTAGTAGAATTGCAGCTTGCGCATTCGCCACCGAGGATGCAAAATATCCCATAATTTTACCGCGTGAGCACCATTTAACCACCCTAATCTTAAAACACTACCACCACAAATATCATCACCAAAACCACGAAACTGTAATCAATGAGATACGGCAGAAGTACTATGTTCCCCGTATTCGTGTTAATTATCGAAAAGTACGCAACACATGCCAACGTTGCAAGAATGAAACCTCGTTACCGCATATCCCGATCATGGCCGAGCTCCCAGCAGCTAGACTAGCTGCATTTTCGCGACCTTTCACACACGTAGCTGTTGACTACTTTGGACCGATGGAAGTCGTCGTCGGGCGGCGAGTGGAAAAAAGATGGGTCATGCTGGCTACCTGTATGACCATTCGTGCGGTGCACCTTGAAGTTGTGCACTCTCTTACGACCGATTCATGCATTATGGCTCTTCGAAATTGCTTTGCACGACGTGGTTGTCCGAGAAAAATCTACAGCGACCGTGGTACTAACTTTATTGGTGCCAACAAAAAGCTGAAGGAGCTATATCAAGAGATCGACCAAGTAACTATTATGAGAGAGTTCGTGAGTTCAGACACAGAGTGGGTTTTCAATCCGCCGTCCGCACCACACATGGGTGGTAGTTGGGAACGGCTTATACGCACAGTGAAAAACAATTTGTTCGCCATACGACCATCTCGAAGGCCAACCGATGAAGTTTTCCGGAACCTGCTCACTGAAATTGAAAATATTATTAACTCTCGCCCTTTAACACATGTTCCGATCGATGATGACTCCGCACCGGCTCTCACACCCAATCACTTTCTGTTGGGTTCGTCGAACGGAATAAAACCGCTTTGTTTCTCGAACGACAGTGGGGCTATACTCCGCCAAAACTGGCGTGCATCACAGATTCTCGCAAATCAATTTTGGAGAAGATGGCTTTCCGACTACCTGCCTGAGATCACCAGAAGATCGAAATGGTTCGACCACACTAGACCAATAACTACTGGAGACGTAGTTGTCATCGCTGACAACAAGTTACCCCGGAATTTGTGGCCGTTGGGAAAAATCATCCATACCCACATTAGCAAGGACGGCCAAATCCGATCTGCAACAGTACGCACAGCCGTCGGTGTCTACGAGCGACCGGTATCGAAGCTGGCGGTATTGGACGTTCACCGCGATAGATAGTAAGCCAACTCGCAGGTTGGCGTACCGGGGGGAGTGTTGTCCGAACCTATTCGGACCACGCGCACCTCTCATCCAATATCTTGGCCCACGCACACGAATGCAGTCAGCTAGGGTACAGACGAGAGTGACAGTTTAACGCAGGGAGTAAACAAATAAAACACAGTTTAACAGTGCGTATCAAATACATATTATTAAAACTAAATCCTTTAAATAGCCGCCATAAAACGAACTATTATAGTGCTCATTACTAATAAATATCTACCTTAGATTGGTACGAAGGTAACTAGAGTTTAATAATAGAATGTATCTTAAAAACAACTCTCAATACTAGGTCAGTAATAGTAGCTCACCCACAAGCGGGAACCCTTTACTAGAGCCGATATCGCCTACAGGAACCCGAACCCCACTATATCGCAATAGAATTTTGCATTTTAAGCGGAAAGCGAAAACAGAATAGGAACTAAACGTGAGTAAACACTGAATTGAACCTAAAATATATATCTCAATATTACTGATTATGAGAGCTAAACTACACGTTATTCAAGTAGAAGTAATTGGAATTGAATTGAATTGTGAATATAATATTATATCATTTCTCTCATTAGGAAAATTATAATCTCCCGTTAAGAAACACCTGCGTTTTATTGGAGATTAAATTTCCGGAAACATCCTGTCAAACCGTTGACCCATTGCTGTCACCAACCGTTGACCAAAGGCAACACCACCGTTTTTCGAAAAGTACCCTTTTTGCCTCGTTCTTGGGACAAAACAGGCAGTAATGCAGTATTTAATAAGAAAAGTTACATTATTTTAAAAAATAATTTTAATTTGACAACATATGGAAAAATTCGTTGATCGTTAAGGTCCCCACTTTACCTCGCATTCCCCTATAAAAGAAAAATGTCCAGGCAAGCTTCTCCGATCGAAGGTAGGATCTCATTTCTGTTCTTTACATTTTTCTTGTTGCGATAGAATATGCAAGTAAGATTCAAAGTCTGTATGAACTAGAATTTGTTTTTCGACACACTTAAAAAGAAAACAAACGAAAAAAGAAGAGAAAAACTACGCCCTCTGAGTCAGACATGAGTAATTTTAATTCCCAACGAAACCAAAACGATGGATTCTGATGTGTACCGGCGAAATTTACCAATGACTTGGTTCGTCATAGAGGTATTCCGTTTGGCCGTTTTCCAACCGGCCAAGGGAAACACGGGTTCTTAGATTTTCCTTCAACAATTGAGTCACGCTTCGCACATCCCACGGCCAAACCGTGACCATCGTGCTCAGGTACTTACTGGCATTTGGGGAAGCGCTCTCATCGGTGAGGTGTTTTGATACAAAAATAGATTTCCCATTACGATTCATCATCCCTCTTAAAAAGTTGTCGGCAATCAGTGTTTGGAATGAAAAACTAAACACACCTAGCTCAATTGGTTACACATCCACACATTGACTGCACAGGTGTGAACGAAATAGGAATGGTGTTCATTTCCATCGCTCTTCACTAGAATCGCAATGTTGATCTCATTACATGTAGCAAATTTTAATAAAATTTTACTTCGGGTGCAAAATTTTCATTAGCCTCCCGCTACACCCTGAGCATGCATGTTTTAAATGCCGTTACTAACCTTTTTAAAAAGAGGAAATTGAACATCAAAATATTGCTTAATCTATTCACCAGCAAGAGTCCGCCAGTAATAAAATTTGGTTTTGTTCTGAAAATTTCAACCAACTTACAGGGCGTCGAAAGCAACTCAAGCAGGTTTACGCGACCGACGGAACACTGGTTCAGCAAGATGTAACCGATCAGTACCAGTCCCAACAGCAAACGACGCAATCCCATCAAACGGACCAACTCTATCAGAACGGTCAGTACGAGAGCAGTAGCCAGGAGGAATACGATACAGAATTCGTTCCTCAAGGTGACGAAAGTCTACCTTGGCGAAAATCTCGCAGTAATTTGCGAACATCTGTTGCACCATGGCGTCGTGTCTCGCAGGATCGGCGTGCTTCACAGGACCGTCGGACATCACGAGATCGTTCGCTATCGGTTGACAAACGGGAAGAGGTGAAACCTTGGACCGAACAGGTAGTAAAACTGAAGAAAACTGCTGTGCCAGTTAAAAAAATCGAAAAAGAAAAACTAGAGACAGTACAACTAAAACCAACTCAGATTCAGAAAACCAAAATCCAAAAGGAACAACTGGAAACGGTTGAGCTACGTTCATTAAAGAAAGAGCTTTTGTCGTCGGAAATAACCGAACAGAAGATGGAAGAAATGGTCGAATCAATCATCAACGAAGACAGTACGATGGAAAAGTTGAGACATGTAGAAGACATTTCTATTCTAGAGATGACCAAACAGGTTGACGAACTGATACGCAAGGAAACTAAAAAAGCCGTTCCCTGGAGTCGTGGTAAGAAGGATGAAATAGAACTACTGAGTAAACAACAGTACGTTGAAACGGATGAAAGTACTTTGTTGAAATTGGACAAGCAAGATGAAACAATCGAACGGTCAAAGCAGCAAATGGAACTTGAAATCAATCAACAAGAGGGTGTTGCCTGGCGACGGGGCAAAAAAGAACCATTTACCGAAACAGAAGACTCGACTACGCTAAAGATAGCGGAAACAGAGGAACAGCACGAAGAACTGAGAAAAACTGAAGAAAAACCCGTGGCTTGGAAACGAGGCCCTAAGAAAACCCCAAAACAAACTGTAACGGAAACTGAAGATTCTTCACATCTGACGGTACAGCAAACCGAAGAACAAGAAGAAAATGAACCCATTCCAGAACCGGTTGCTTGGAAACGGGGACCAAAGAAGCCTCAACAACCTGAAGCAGTTGCGCAAATACCGGAACCTAAGTCTGAGGAAGCACAATTACCACCATGGATGCGCAACCGGAAACCAGGACCGAAACGGGAAATACCCAAAGCTTCAGAACCAGAAAAAATAGAACAAATATCTTTGAAACCAACACCTAAAACAAAGAAAGAAATTCCCAAGGAAACCATCGAGGAGGTAAGCCTTAAACCAGTTCCGAAGAAACCAATTGTTCAGGAAATAACCCCGGAGGAAACTGAGACTTCAGATCTCAAATCGTTCAAACCAGCAAAATTAAAAGAACTGAGCCCACGTGAGGAATTGGAAGAAGTGCAAAAAATAGAGATCGAAGAAGTTCCAAAGGAACCGGCACCACAATTAATTGAACTTCCTGTTTTACCGGATGACAAACCGGAAGCTGTAGCCACAGAAGCCGAACAGCCCTCTTGGCGACGTGCTCAAAAAGAAAAACCGGTCGAGGATATTCCAGAGGAAAAACAATGGCCAAGAGGCAAACGGCGTCCATTGCCAACGGAACCTACGGAAGAGGTGACCCTGAAGCCAATTCCCAAACCACAGAAAGAATTGGAACCTCAACCGGATATACCCCTCAAAATTGATTCCAAATCAGTTCCGAAAGTGATCCCCACAGATGACCGTGACACGGAAGTGAAATTCAAACCAACCGAAATTAAAGCAGAGCAGGAGGAAGTCCCATCTGAAAAACAGGCAGCAGATGACGAGTCTCATCTACCTCCATGGAGACGAGGAAAGAAAATGACTCCTAAGCGAGTGATTCCTCAGGAACCAGAACAAGCGGTTATTGAGAAAGTTATGCTGAAGCCCACACCTCGCCAGAAGAAGGAAGTCGCTAAAGAAACTTTGGAAGAGGTTACTTTGAAACCCGTTCCCAAGAAAACTGAGACGATTGAAATTGAACCCGAACCAACGGGCATGACGACAATTAAGCCAATAGATAAACCATTTGAACTAAGCCCTGCTGAAGAACGCCAAACATTGGAAGTTCAAAAAGTGGATCATGTAGAAGAGCAATCAGAAGAGGAACAGATTCTTCCACCTGTTCCTGTATCAGAGGAGTTATCGACAGAAGAATCGGTTGAAGTAGTGCAACCATCCCGGAAGAAAACCAAAAAACCCAAACCAGTTTCAGAGGAACCCGAGGAGAAGAAATGGCCTACGGGAAAAAGGAAACCGCGTCCAGAAGAATCTGAGGAAGAAATTAATCTGAAACCAATACCAATCAAGGAACAAGAGGAGGAACCAAAACCAACACAGCAATACGAAATTAAGTCAGCTCCAGTTCCGGAATTACAAGAAGTCGTACCACCAGTAGAGGACGAGTCACATCTACCACCATGGCGACGTGGTAAGAAACCAGGCCCGAAGCGAGAGATTCCTAAACCTGCAGAGCCAGAAACAATAGAGCAAATAAAACTAAAGCCTACACCAAAACAGAAGAAGGAGCTCTCAAAGGAAGCCTTGGAAGAAGTAACCCTTAAGCCCATCCCCAAGGTACCAGAGGTTGAGGAATCCGTTCTACATGAGCCGAAAATCTCTGAAGTAAAGGAAGTTAAAACACCCAAGCCTAGAAAACATATTAGCAAAGAAGATACAGATATGTTGGAAAAACCCAGTTTCCCCGATATTCCAGAGCCAGAACCGGTGCAACTCGAGGAAGTAGAAAAAATGTCAGTAGAGTTACCTAAACCTGAGACGCCAGTGGAGGAGCAACCACAATGGCGAAAAACAAAGAAACCTAAGCCAGTACCAGAAGAAACCGATGAAAAACAATGGCCTACTGGTAAACGTCGTCCGTTGCCCGAAGAAACCACGGAAGAAGTTGTATTGAAACCAATTCCGAAACCACAAAAAGAAGATGAACCTAAGCCAACAACAGAAACTACAATGAAATCAGAACCAAATCCTATTCCTCCCGAGGAAACACCACAAGTCACTCCATGGCGTCGAAATAAAAAAGAGAAACCCGTAGAACCTGTGGAAGAAGTTAAGGAGTGGCCAAAGGGCAAACGGCGTCCTCTTGAAGAAGTACCCAAAGAAGAAGTGGTGTTGAAACCAATCCCCAAACCGAAGAAACCAGAAGAACCACAACCTCCGGAGGAAGTGACACTGAAACCGGTTCCAAAGTGGGAGGCTCCCGAAGATGTCAAGATACCGGTTGCGGAAACTCCGGTTATAGAAGATCTTCCCAAACCAGCAGAGAAAGTGGAAGAACCAACTCCGTGGCGTCGAGGTAGAAAGGAGAAACCCGTAGAACCTGTGGAAGGAGTTAAGGAGTGGCCAAAGGGCAAACGGTGTCCTCTTGAAGAAGCACCCAAAGAAGAAGTGGTATTGAAACCAATCCCTAAACCGAAGAAACCGGAGGAACCACAACCTCAGGAGGAAGTGACACTGAAACCGGTTCCAAAGTGGGAGACTCCCGAAGTAGTCAAGACACCCGTTGCGGAAACTCCTGTTGTGGAAGAGCTTCCCAAACCTGCAGAGAAAGTGGAAGAACCAACTCCGTGGCGTCGAGGTAAAAAGGAGAAACCCGTAGAGCCTGAGGAAGAAGTGAAGGAGTGGCCAAAGGGCAAACGGCGCCCTCTTGAAGAAGCACCTAAAGAAGAAGTGGTATTGAAACCAATCCCTAAATCGAAGAAACCGGAGGAACCACAACCTCAGGAGGAAGTGACACTGAAACCGGTTCCAAAGTGGGAGACTCCCGAAGATGTCAAGACACCCGTTGCGGAAACTCCTGTTGTGGAAGAGCTTCCCAAACCTGCAGAGAAAGTGGAAGAATCAACTCCGTGGCGTCGAGGTAAAAAGGAGAAACCCGTAGAGCCTGAGGAAGAAGTGAAGGAGTGGCCAAAGGGCAAACGGCGTCCTCTTGAAGAAGCACCTAAAGAAGAAGTGGTACTGAAACCAATCCCTAAACCGAAGAAACCAGAAGAACCACAACCTCAGGAGGAAGTGACACTGAAACCGGTTTCAAAGTGGGAGACTCCAGAAGATGTCAAGACACCCGTTGCGGAAACTCCGGTTATAGAAGATCTTCCCAAACCAGCAGAGAAAGTGGAAGAACCAACTTCGTGGCGTCGAGGTAAAAAGGAGAAACCCGTAGAACCTGTGGAAGAAGTTAAGGAGTGGCCAAAGGGCAAACGGCGTCCTCTTGAAGAAGCACCCAAAGAAGAAGTGGTGTTGAAACCAATTCCCAAACCGAAGAAACCAGAAGAACCACAACCTCAGGAGGAAGTGACACTGAAACCGGTTTCAAAGTGGGAGACTCCCGAAGATGTCAAGACACCCGTTGCGGAAACTCCTGTTGTAGAAGAGCTTCCAAAACCAGCAGAGAAAGTCGAAGAACCAACCCCGTGGCGTCGAGGTAAAAAGGAGAAACACGTAGAACCTGTGGAAGAAGTTAAGGAGTGGCCAAAGGGCAAACGGCGTCCTCTTGAAGAAGCACCTAAAGAAGAAGTGGTGTTGAAACCAATCCCTAAACCGAAGAAACCAGAGGAACCACTACCTCAGGAGGAAGTGACGCTGAAACCGGTTCCAAAGTGGGAGACTCCCGAAGATGTCAAGATACCCGTTGCGGAAACTCCTGTTGTAGAAGAGCTTCCAAAACCAGCAGAGAAAGTCGAAGAACCAACCCCGTGGCGTCGAGGTAAAAAGGAGAAACACGTAGAACCTGTGGAAGAAGTTAAGGAGTGGCCAAAGGGCAAACGGCGTCCTCTTGAAGAAGCACCTAAAGAAGAAGTGGTGTTGAAACCAATCCCTAAACCGAAGAAACCAGAGGAACCACTACCTCAGGAGGAAGTGACGCTGAAACCGGTTCCAAAGTGGGAGACTCCCGAAGATGTCAAGATACCCGTTGCGGAAACTCCTGTTGTAGAAGAGCTTCCAAAACCAGCAGAGAAAGTCGAAGAACCAACCCCGTGGCGTCGAGGTAAAAAGGAACCTAAACCTAAAGAACCAGAGCCTTTAATCGAAGAGATCAAACTCAAGCCTACGCCCAAGCAACACAGGGTCGAAGAAGCTCCCAAAGAAGAAATTGTACTTAAACCAATTCCTAAGCAAGAGGCTATCGTAGAGGATTACCCACAAATAATCGAGCTAAAACCAGCAGAAGATAAAACTATAAAAGAGGTTCAAATTGAAACTGTGGAAGAAGTTGTTACAAAAGTCAAACGTCGTGTGAAAAAGCCTAAAAAACCACAAGAAAACTTTGCTACGGAGAATGTGGCACCAATTGAGGAGGCAGAATTATTTGAAGAAGATGAAGAACTTCCACATGTTGCTGAGACTATCGCAGAAGTCGTTCCAGAGGAAGTTCTGGAATTGATTCCTGAGGAATTCCCGCTTGAAAAACCAAAGAAGAGAAAATCTCGTGCCAATAAACACGTTGTTTTCAAGGAAGAACTCAGTACCTATGAAATAGAACCAGAACAGATTCAGGTAGATGACGAACAAGAAGAAGAAGAGGAGGTTCAAGTGGTACAAGAAATTTCACAGACCAGTATCAAACTGAAACCGACGGAAATTCCGGAAGTAAAGCCACAGCCACTCGAAGTTGTACCGTCGGAAGAAATTGTTGAAGAGCATGCAGAGTTCCGCAAAGAAATGGAAGTCAAAATAAAGTCCAACATTGTGAAGAAGGAAAAGCGGCGACATTTCGTGGACGATAGCCAACCGTTGCCAGAATTGGAAATTATTACACAGAAGCGTGTTCAGGAAGTTACGGACAAAGTAGCAGAAGAAAATGTTCGTGAAGAGCGACGAATCATCGAAAGTACTCAGCAAACCATTGCTGAGACCAAGATACAAGAAGAGCGAATTAGAATTAGCAAACCGAATGTTAAACCTCCAAACTTCATCGATAAACTAAAACCCCAAATTTGTGAACCGAATCAACCAGTTGTATTGCAATGCAAAATAGAGGGAATACCATTCCCCGATGTTCACTGGTACTTCAACGATACAGTCCTGTTCGCCAATCCCGAGTATGTGATGAACATTGTCGAAGATGTAGCGTCACTGGAAATCGCAACCGTAATGCCGTATCATGTAGGTGTGTATGCCTGTGAAGCGAAAAACATTGCGGGCGTAGCAACCAGTAAGGCAAATATCGTAGTTCAAGAAAAACCGGAAGTGGGAGAAGCTCCAACATTTATTACGCCTTTAAAAATCTCGGTGGATGAGCAAAAGACTACCGCAACCGTCACCTGTCAGGTGAGTGGTATTCCAACTCCTACAGTGAAATGGTTCAAGGACGAAGAAGAAATTGTGGAAACTGACGAGATTGAAACTGTCTACGAAAAGAAGACCGGACACATTAGATTGGCCGTGAGAAACCCCAAACAAAACGTGCCGGTTATCTATACTGTTGAAGCCGAAAACAAATTCGGAAAAGCTGTTGGTAAAGCAAACTTATTTATACAATCCATAATGATAATGAAACCGAAGATTGAAATGATCGCTCCCAAGATCGTTGAGCCTTTGGAAGCTCAAATTGTGAAAACTGGTTCCACTTTGGTCTTCGAGTGTAGATTCACAGGTGTTCCCAAACCAACCGTCAAATGGTTCCGGAATAGCAAAGAAGTTGTGGAAGAAGAGGAAATTACAATTACTACCGAGGAGTATTACAGTCGAACTGTGATTCGCAATATAACCAAAAAGCGCACAGGAAAATATGAAATAATAGTGCGCAACGAAGCCGGCGAAGCTAAATCTTCTGCGTCTGTAGCCATTTCCGATTTGCCAGATATGGATGAAGCGAAGCCACCTCGCTTCGTTGCCCCACTTATTCCAAAGTTGGTAGCAGAAGCAGAAGTTTGCATCCTTGAGGCTGTAGTCGACTCGTATCCGACCTCGACGTTCCAGTGGTTCCGAGAGGGCACTGCCATCAAGTCAACCAATCAGACGCGCATAGTAACGGACGAAAATAAGTCCATCTTGATTATTGAGGTGTTCAATAGTGAAGATGCAGGTTCGTACACGTGCCGGGCAGAGAATGTGGCGGGTTCTGTGACATCAACAGCCACCGTACAGGTGCTGGATACTATCGAAACCGAGGAAGTTACCGAATACATATCACCACGTTTTATCGAAACGATAAAACCGACGCGTGTTATGGATGGAGAAAAGCTTATACTGGCCTGTCAAGTTCAGGCAGCACCTCTCCCGAAGGTTCAATGGTATCACAACGAGCAACAGATCATCGAAACCAAGGATAAACAGATCCAACAAGACTCTACTGGTCGGTGTGTACTAACAATCTCCGAGGTATTTCCAGAGGACACAGGTGAGTACACGTGCGTAGCGAGCAACAAATTAGGCGAGGCGGTTTGCAAGACTACAGTGAACGTCGAACCGTTTGAGTACGTTCCCGATTCGGAACAATTCCGTAGCTCCGAAGAAGATTTGTTGACCGACAAGGTAAGCAGTCATGCGCAGAGAAATAGCGACTCAACTTTTGAGATTATCTCTCTTTTGCAGTCTATCTCAACATTGGAGGAATACGCCGAACCGGTCGAGTTCGCACCGCAAATTGTAAAGGAACTACCACGCGTGGTGATGTCCCAGGAAAGGGAACTGACCAAGCTGGAAGTGAAAGTTCTGTCACAACCGAAAGCACAAATTCGCTGGCTCAAGGCGAACGAAGAAATCATACCGTCCGAGGAGTTCCAAATTGAAAACTTCGAGGACGGCACGTCGATTCTGATCATCAACGATATCTATCCGGACGATTCCGGAACCATTTCGTTCGAGGCTCACAATGCCCTGGGAGTTGCCGTAACTACGACCGAGTTGGTAGTGGAAGGTATACGAATGCTATTTCGGGCAACAATCCCGCTTTCTAGGCTGATATGTATTATAGATATGCTTCACTAATATTGTACTTTTCGCTTCGGTAGATACTTTATTTTTCTTTTTGCAGGATTTTGGCATCACTGTTTTTTAATAGTTGATTTTTTGCCGGTTTCAGCTAAGGTCCCGTTTGTGTTTTCATCCTGTTATTCCCAAAACTCCTTGTAAATGAATGAGCAAAATACTTTACAACTCATAACACCACTCCAACACTCACCCTCGCAAGATCAAACTGAATACTATCTTTTGCATAATACTCTCAAAAAACTTGGTACTGGAAAATCTAAAAATAAAAACAGAATTGCTACACACCAAACATTCAATGTGACCATAAAACGGTACATATTCTAATCGAAAATCTTTTTCAATTTGATAATGCAGAAATCATGGGAACCAAAACCTATCGAAAACCGGAATGGGTGCAATACATGGAAGAAATGAAGGAAGCCTTACAAGGTAATTTGAAAGATTTTCATTGTGCGACTCCTATTTCTTGGAAAACTTATTTGAACCAATCATTTTTATCGATCGATAAAACCTTCCTCTTCGTTCCATAATTACCCCCAGAAGCCATCTATCCGTTAGCTGTAGTATGTTGAGCTCGTGTGAACTCTCAATGTCATGTTTTCGTATATCAATGTTGAGTTGTCAAAAAACGGCATGTGAGCGCACGCAACTAATCATGTCCACTGTGTGTGCGTTTGGTTTGAACTAACTCCACCAAAAAAACCGATTCCCTTATTCTAGAGAACAGCGAAGAAGAACTGATCGAATTTCTGACTCTGGAAGCACGTTGCAGTGGATACTACAATTCGGAAAGGTAACACCAACTAACCAATCTCTTCAGTGTGAGTGTGTGTCCTGCTAGAGTGTCCTAGATTCATATGTTGCTAGAAAATGTGTATTCCTTGTCCGATGGAGCATAGCGGCAAACCTCGAGAGCAAAACCTAGAAGGTAAGAACGCTCATTTGTACCTCCAAAGTCATGTCCGAATTGTGCTATTTTCACCACTATAGAACTTTTAAACCTAACCATAGAATCTATCACACTACTCTGAAACTTTCAGCTGCTTACGCTACGCCGTCGTTCTCCAAAGAAATTACGGACTCCCGCGCGATGCTCGGGGAGAAAGGATACTTCGAATGTCACTTTGCAGGAAACCCCAAGCCAGGTAGATAAGCCGTTTTCCACATTCCACTATGATTACACTTCATTACATAAAAAAAAAAGATACAGTCTGTCACCTCCAGAACAACATTCCACAAGCTATCGTGTGTACATTCGAATACAGCACATCTTACCGTAGTCGGTAGTAAAGCTAGCTGAACTCTTCTTCTAGATATTCTATGGTACCGTAATGGGAAGATTGTGATAGCGAATGATCGCGTCAAGGTCAGAACGGAAGAGCACTCGTCGACGCTGACGATCTACCCGGTTGAGTTGGATGATTTCGGTTTTTATAAATGTCGTGCGATGAGCGAAGCCGGCAGCTGTGAATCGATTGCCAAGCTAAACGAATCCACCACGCAAACATTATCCGATGACGAACGTGCCGAACTGGATGCAGTGCTAGAGTCAAAGCGTAAATCTAGCATAAAGACCAAGGTAGACAAGAAGGTCGAGGTCGTGGTTGAAGAGTCGGAAGAGTCCATCCGAAAGAAAGCAGAGCGTAAGAGTCTGCGAGAGCAAAAGAGAAAGATTAAAGAAACTCAACAAGTAGAGGATATGGTGAAGCAAGAAATGGAGAGTTCCGTTCGAGAAAAGGTCAAATTCTCACAAGAATCGTCCTCTACGTTGACAACGAGCACCACTTCAGAATTAACGCAAGATGTGAAGATCGCCAGAGATAAGGCTACCGTGAAATTCAAGGAGCACAGAGAAACCGTTATCGAAGAGGTAGTCACAACCGAAACGGTGCAAGAGTTCGAGCGAATGATTATTACCGAGAAGCTGGATGTTTCGGATGTAGAAAATGTAAAACACTCAGTGCAAGTGAATGAAATCCTAACCAATTTGAAGGCAGCCGACTTCGGACCGGGTGAGCTACCACTCCGGGAGCTAGCCACCATCGCGTACATGGTGAAACATGGTGTCTCGGTCAGTGAGATCAACAGCTTCTACCAGTCTGATCACTTCCCAGCATTGAAAACGCCGGAATCTCAGTCGGCCTTGGTGCTGCTGCTGGAACGGGAAGGCTATGCCAGTATCGTAACGGAAATCCTCACCGAGACGGATATGGACGAAACACAGCTGGCGGCCACCGCCGGATTCCGAGCATTTATGCGAATGATCGAGCTGAACCATGCCAGCGTGGAGGAAATTATCACACACTTCTCGCCGGAGGACTTCTTCATGCACGAATGGAAACTGGAACAGGCGGATGAGGTTTGAATTTGTTTGCAAGGTGCCAGTGGCTTTCAAACTGAATGTGTGGGTGGGTAAATGGCGGGATTTAACTGCATGCCTAGATAATTTAAAGTTTTGAGGGATTATTCATGGTTTTCTTCGAGATGAAGACAAACTTCTGAATGTGGCAAAACTTATACTCACTTATTCGAAAACAGATTATAGTGAATCCTAATCAAGTCCCGAATTCCTAATGTCATAAATATGAGCAGAAACTAAATCTGAACACCCATTACTAGTACATGAAGAGAAATATTTCTGTTCACTCCACTTAGAGTGGACGATAGAAATTTGAGTTGTCATTTGCTGAGACAGATCAACTGAACATAGTTGGATAATTTTTGCACGCTTGACAACTACTTCACAAAAACGACCCGGTTGTTATTGCACAATCGTTCTGAAATTCGGAAGCGAACGTTGGATTTGTAATTAGCCAAGTGTTCCAACAAAAACCGATTAAAATATTTAATTTACATTAAAAACCGACGTTTCGAAAGGAATATTTAAAAAAAACACACTCAATAAATCATCCAGTTTGTATCTCAGTAGGCTACTGGTAACGATATTTAAAACGCAGAGCGAGCTTATACAATACTAAAGTAGGCTGTGCGAAAGATCTCTTTTTATACCACACTCAGACAAAAAAGATATGGAATTTCATAATGATATCATATGGCTTTTTGCCACAAGAATATCGTATGCGAATCATAGGACCGTCTAATGAAGTTAAAAAATGGAATTCTAATAAAAAGCCTTATGAACATCTATCATATACTGTAGAATTCATAAGTTGTTCATATGAAAACTATAACTGTGAAAGATGAGATGTACATATTGCATAGTCATAAACATTACAATAGATGTATATTTTTCATATTAATCTTTCGATTTGATGAGTTTGGTACATCATCCGATTTTCCTAATAATTTTCATTAATCATTTTGCCAGAGTGTACTACTTAATGCAAAAATCGAAGAGGTACAACTTTGTTGGAAAAACCAGTTTAAGAAGTCAGGAATACACATGGATACAAATGATTAGGTAATCATGAAACATTACTTCTCATGAGACCATGCCTGCTACTGATGATTTTGTGGGAAAATTACATAAACATTATCGTGATTTAAATAATTTTCCGCATAATATCATTAATAATATATATGATCTCATGAGAAGACACGTTTTATGATTTTCGTTATTTCTTAATTATAGATTTTTATCCGTGCAAAAATCGGATAAAAACATTGAGCTCAAAAGCCAGACAAGAAATTTTCAGTACACCGAAACCTCCATTTACCTACTAAACGGGGGTTTATAAATCGAGTTAATTCGTGAAAAATCTGTTTTAAACCACCTAGTAGTGTGATGATGCCTTCCTCATTTTAATTTTCTCCTGTATAGTACAGCAGAAGTTCCCTGAAATACCACAATTTAAAAAAGTTCAGAAAATTTTGAAGATTTCTGTTGCATAATACTACTACATTTGAATTTAAGTTAGTGAAAATCTATTCAATCACATGTGAGAAAGTGAAGTGAGCTCCGTTTTATCATATTTCATTATTATTGTCGGTACTTCCGGAACTGAAAGTTGGATACCGGCATAGTAACATTCGGTTCATTCAACAATGCACTAATATGACCTACACGTTTTTTTACGATTCTCTATGATGATTTGAATTTTGGAAAAAAATGTACCGGTAGTCGGACTTGGAAATAATTCAGTAAATCATTTATGGAACTATCAATTGTTTATTTGGTTACAGAGTCTCATGGTCTGCAAACTAGAGAAAATCACTAGCCAATATAAAGAGGTAGCTTATGAACAAAGTATTCCTGAAATTGACGTTTTCATACTGAGCACCCTATCTCTGGAACAAGGGGTTTGATCCGAATGAAAATTGGGATATTCTGATGGTATCTTGAGAACTTCCATCTCCGAGAAAAGTGAGTGGCATTATGTTCACATTTGTATGCATTATTTTCACATGTTTAGTGCATATCACCCTGTAATTCCGGAACCAGAGTTCGGATCTAAATGAAATTCAGGAACTTTGTATGGGACTGTGAGACCTTACATTTGAATCTAAGTTTGTGAAAATCGGTTCAGCCATCTACGAGAAAAGTGAGTGACAATATTTGTCACATACAGACATTTGCTCAATTCGTCGAGCTGAGTCAAATGGTATATGACATTCGACCATTCGGGTCTCGGTTCAAAAGTCGGTTTTGCAGTGATTGTATAGCCTTTATATATGAGAAAGGCAAAAATCTTACGTTGTTTGGAATTTACTTCGTAAAAAAAGTCATATGAATATTTTCGAAATGGAGATACGAAACCAAAGATGGTGACTACCTTGAACCCATAAGTTCAAGTACCAGCGCGAGTGGTTTTGGGAAATTTCCACTGGAAAATTTGAAAAATTTGCCGAAACCAAAAACATACAGACCTTTGAAAATCTTTTATCTATCTGCAGGGTGAAAATGGCTGGAAAATTCGGAGGATTTTCCGAGTGTTATCAAAAATAGCTCTGAAAATGTGTGATTGTGCTTTTCACGATTTTCATGGAAAATCAAAGATTTTCATAAAACCGATTTCGTTAAATTTTGACGATTTGGAAGTACTAAATGATATACAAATTATTTCCCAACGAAACGGATTTTCTTCAGTTCATTGAAAAATTGATCTAATTTTGTGTAAAACTAAGAAAACTACAAAACTAAAACTATTCCGTTTATAAATTGAATCAGGATCGTTGCAAAATAATTATATGAAAATCGTTTATTTTCCATGAAAAGCGTGGAAAGCTTTTACAAAAATGTGTGAATCTAATCCTTGCAGCCAGTAAAAGGTTTATTCGAAAAACATTATCACAGCATCGCATTATTTCTCCATATAACTGTGAAAGATCACAAAAACACTCATTTTTAAGAATTATTTTTTATAACACTCGGAAAATCCTCCTTAGTTTCCAGCCATTTTCAGGATTTCCAGCCGATGTTTTACAAACTTAGACTCAAATGTCTTATACCATCTCTTACCCTCTAAAAATGGAACAAAAAACATAAAAAAATTCTAAACTGATCTCAAAACTATTCCATTCGATAGTCATTATCAGTAGACAGCCAAACAAAATAATTTCGGTTATCCTGGTTTCCAGTTTCCGATTCCGGAGGCACCGGAAATAGTAGTCATATTTTCTCAAATGGATCTCACTCACTGTTCTCAGCGATGGTTTGACTGATTTTCACAAACTTAGGTTCGAATGAAAGGTCCTGAGGGACGGGTGTAGTGTGTTGGGTAAGTCGATGCCTTTCACGCAGCCCACCTGGGTTTGATTCCCAACCCCGCACATAGGGTCAGAAAGTTTTTCTGGCCCGAAGAGGTGAATGACCTTAAGGTTAAAACCTCTATAATCAAAAACAAAAAAAAAGAAAGGTCCTGAAACGGGATTCTTGAATTTCATCCGGATCAAAATTCCGGTTCCGGAGTTATGGGGTAAAGTGTGCTGAAAAATTTTATAAGAGAGAGTGTTCGGTTACCGGCACCCTTTTTCTTTTCAGCTTATAACTTCTGACTAAGTGCTCATTATGCGGACATATATGCATCAATGGAAAGCTAAAGCCCCTAGCTAACAACCAAAAAAGAAACTAAGTTGATTCAATCGATCGAAAAAACTTTATTATCAATTTAGTAGAGATCAATTTTGACCATTTCTAAAAAGGTGTTCGGTTACCGGCACCCCAAAAAATGTTGCTAAAAATGGAAAAATATAAGTAAAGACTGTAATTATTCATAGAAAAAATGGAACTTATTTTTTTTTTTTTTTTGTTTCAATTATAGAGGTTTTAACATTAATGTCATTCGCCTCTTCGGGCCAGAAAAACTTTCTGACCCTATGTGCGGGGTTGGGAATCGAACCCAGGCGGGCTGCGTGAAAGGCATCGACTTACCCATCACGCTATACCCGTCCCCCAAATGGAACTTATTCTTTTTGGAGGCGTTTTGTACAAAAGTCTTCATTGTCTGATTGTGACTTCGTCCTGGCTCTCTTTGCCAATGATTTGGCAGGTCTTCCACCAGCTTCGCGGAATTGAATACGTCGAATTTTTTTTTGGCTTCTTATCCACAATGGAAAGTTTATTCGCATTAATCAGTGCATTCAAATTAATTTCCCTTAACTTGGACGATTTGTTTAAAGTTGCCATGACTAACAGAAGCAGATTTGAAATGCTGAGCTCTTCAATTTTATACCGTTTTCGTTTTTGAACCTACACGCGGGCGACTCTGACTCCGAGTGAAACGAACACGTGGTACGCGCCATAAACAACAACTCATAAAAAAAAGTAAAAATAAACAAACTCGCATGGATGTCGCAGTGCGACCCGCGAAAAATTTGTTCGGACGACTCTGGGTCATTTGCTAGATTTGACCCTGAATCATTCGAACTAAGTGCTTTTAAAGCTGTCTGACTGTCGGAACAAAAATTAATTCATTTACCACAAACTCTCTGCTGAAGTGCCGATTGCATTTCACACAAAATCGTGTATATTTCTGCTTGAAACAACGTACAGTATCCACCAAGTGAATGAGACTGCGCTAGATTCATTTCATGACAGTAGACACCAGCACCAGCACGACCGTCCAACAGAGAATCGTCGGTTAAACAAACTATGTGTTCATCAAATTGTCGTTCCAAATAACCATTGTGTAGAATTGATGAGTTAAATCTGAATCTGACATTCAGTTCATGAGGGTGATGGGTGCTTGAAATTTAAATCTGTCGTATAGTGCGACGTTGCATAGTATCATGGGAGGAGTGTGTTCAAAATTTCAAACTATTTCGATTTTTATGCTATGCTTGTTTACGCCCGAACAAACTTTCCTATTTCTATTCGATGAGCTGTTTTTTTTTATTTCTGGAAATACCAAAGTAATATTGCACAGAATGCAAGTCACACGAGAAAAGGACCATCACAGAACTAGGAGGATTGAATCCAACAAAGAGTGGTTTTTTGAATAATTTATTTTAAATTTAAAAATTATTAACTTATTTGACCGTTTAAGATTTTGTAGTCCTGAAAAAGACCGTTCGGTTTCGGAAGATTGCGTTTGTATTCCAGGAATTAGAGCGGCAGTTTAAGAAAGTTTTCCAAATAAGTTCTTTACATTACTTTTTGTGTCCTGAAAAGAACCGTTAGTGGCTTTGGAGTCTAGGAAATGACTATTTAGTTACGGATGAATACCTTTGTATTCCAGGAAGTAGGGCACCATTTCAAGTCATTGGTTAGTTTGAGCCTTGACCTAGAAGAAATCATTACATAAATATAATCGTAACACAAGTCGTTCAATCGCTCATATATTTCAATATCGGAGTGAAAGAAACTATCGAAATGCTATACGGAACTCATTTCTGGCTTTCAGAATGGCCAAATTGTGGAATTCTTTACGATATTAAATACTCGTTTACTACGAATTCCAGGGTTGGCGGTAGGACGCTGGTCTTACAAGCCAGCTGTCGTATGTTCGAGCCCCGACCTGGAAGGATTCTTAGTGTCAGTAGGATCCATAGTACTAGCCATGCTATGATTCTGTACGCTATGAATCGGCTGCGAAGTCTGTTGAAATAGAAAGGCCAAATTCCACGAAAGGAATGTAATGCCAAGACTTTGCTTTGCTTTGGTGCGAATTTCGCACTGCAAAGAATGCATAAAACTAATCAAATTATTCTAGAATTCACTTCCGATTTGCAAAGAAGTAATCTTAATAGTTCTTTAAATAACATTTACAGCCATTAGAATGGCTGATTTTGTACATTGTTCCCCATCGTTGTCCACTTTTCGTTTTCTTCTGCTCCAATGCAAACGACCAGCAGTTGACGCAATCGCTCTTGTTTGAAGCAAAACTCACACTGTGAACGTCCAACAGCAGATATGCACACAGAAGAACTAGTTGGTGTTTTTCTGTGTTTAGGCTTGAGAAATGGAATCTGATATTCGCCATTGGCTGAAGCACCAGTTGAATATTGCAGGGTGTAGTTCCATTGCCTTGACGTAGATGGAGGCCGACGCACCCGATATGTCTCCGTTCATGCATTATCATAGACTGAAGATAGCAAAAGTCCAACATGGTCTATTTATAGATAACAGGGAAAAGGTTATTAGGAAATCAGATCTGGAATAATTTCGTTACACTTTCGTGTTATGAAATTTTGAAGATGCATCCAGGTTACCATAATAAAGAAAGACGTAGTCCTGCGCCAAAAAACCAAAACGAATCCAGTTTCGAAAAAACTAGATAAATATTTCGAATTTTTAAGTAATGGTTCGCTACAAATACATCTCTAAATAATCTGAAAATAGAAAATCAGAAAAAATGGAAAACTTCTAAAATATTTTAAAAACATACAGTTATGTTAATCAAATAAATTTATGCATGCGGTTAGTTCCAGCTACACAACAAAGAATTATCAATCGACAGTAAAGCCTGTAAAGCCACTGGTATAATTTTACGCCTATAAGCCTTTTGCAATTGCTAGCCACCTAACCTTAACTAATTTGGTCGTGTAAGTAAGTAAGCCAATCAGAATTATTGCAATTATTAAGAAGAATCAACTAGTTCTCGTCTGAAAACAAACTATTGGCTTCTTATGCACATGATCACTTACTGATACCCACACTCGACTAATCTCATAAATTTTCTTTCCATGTATATCCAATAAATCCGCTTGAATTTCACTACTATTCTAGAAATTTGAGGAAACTACCCGACTTATATCATCGAGCGAAGTGCACACCAGCGGTAAATATCGTTCTTATAGAATAGAATTTCCCATCGACCAATAACCGAACGGGAGAAAAATCTAATCCTTATCTCTTCCTTATTCTCTCTCTCTCTCTCACACACACTTTATGGCTCTCAACGAACTGCACGATCATTGAATGCCAAACATAACTGTTTCGCACGCCTGTACGCTTGTTTGCGCGCTTGAATCAAAAACTGCAGAAACCACCGTGATGACCAAGAAGGAACTGGAGATTAAAGGTTTGAAATCATAACTTGCCCCGTACGTTTGAATGACCTTTCCTGCCATGGGTCCTTTTTCTGCTAAACTACCGCAACCACTACTACTACCACCACCGCTACTACTTCTACTACTACTATTCGCTTCGCTACCGCTCTTACCGTGTTGTATTTTGTGAATATTTTTTTTTTCTTCTTTGAAAATTCGATTCGAGTTGTTTTCGAGCTTATTTGCTTAAAATTACCATCGCTATAAAATATGTTCATGCACTGATCGACTAGGTTAAGTTGTTTTCTATAATTATAATGATGCGTAGGCTGACTATCTAAACTGAATAAATCGCTAGTATTAAATGCCAAGACTGCTTATTATTTTTAGTGTTTTAGTCGCTTAAAGTGTGTGTTGTGAACCGCTTGTGTTCAGAATGCTGATTGACGCCACAGCAACAAAAAACAACAACAAAACAGCAGGATATAGAAAGATGGTGAGTATTCAATCTCCATGCATCCGATTGCCTGTCTATGCGGCTGCGTTTTTTTACTGTTTGTACACTCGTTGGACATCCTCTTTGTATTGCATCCCAATTATTACTATCTTCCGATTCTGTTACGTCTGTTGAAGCCTGAGAAGCCTGGCCGAACGTTTGGAACTTAGCTCGATTCGCCTTCCTATTGATAGAACTCTGACAATAATGTTGCACGTGAAAAATATTTTATTATTATTATTATTACTATTGAACAAACACTTACAGCACGACAGCAACCAAATTTTGCATCCAATTTTGGCTTCGTACCTATACACTTTCCCGTCACCATCGATTCTATCCACCTTTAAAAAAAAACGTTCAAATTCAGTAGTATATTTTCTCATGCCAAACGATTCTGTTCACTTGTTCTGACATTTCCCTTCACTCTCGTTACGAATTCCAACTGAATTTCACAGAAACACCTGATATCCGCGAAGACACAACCACCACGACAGTCACCACAGTCGCTAGCAAGAAAAAACACAAAAAAATCAAATCAGAGAAGATACAGCAGAAAACACACGAAGAAATAGTCGAAATCACACAATCAGAAGATCAAAGCATTGTTACGAAAAAACAGAGATTGCAGCTACACCCACTAAAACCCTTACTGCCGAGCGAGGAGCAGATGTTGGATGATGTAGCTCTAGAATTCCTGCGGTCACCTACGCGTGAAATTTCTGAGCTTCCACTTGGAATAGCCGAAATATCCAATCTGCCGTCGGTACTCACCATGGCTACCAATCTCGAGCCGTGCGAACCAATTCGTTCCACAGCTTCCGTTGACATAGTTCCCCAGAAATCCATGGTCACTGAAGAAATTCACACCACCGAAAGCGAGTCCGACACGGCGGTACTGGATAGCAGTAAACTGTCTGCGGTACCCAAGTATAGCCTAATCGGTCTTAACGAATCAGTGCAAGTTTTCGAAGTTCTGTCGGAGGAAATGCCCCATGAAACAAGTGCCCAAAAACCGGTATCCCATCTAGCCAAAACAGAATTGATTCCCACACAATCCCTACAAATTAGCGAATCGATGACACACGATTCCCTTTCCGATCTGTACACTAAATCTGACGTACCGTCAAGTGCCAAAATACGATTGTTCACCCATGATGCCAAAATAGTACAGGAAACAATTAGCAGTCAATCGGAGGAAAATCTGACTCTCCCACAAACTCCCTTAACAACCCGAGCACATCCTAACGTACTCTCGAATGAATCCGTTCAAATTACAGAAATTCACAAAGCCGAAAAAGAACAACTTCTCGATTCACAAACGAAGCTTCCCTCTGTAGTTCCCAAGTACCAGTTTCTACAATCGGAATCCATACAAGCCAGTGAAACCGTTGTGGTAGATAGTCCAAGTAAATTCTATCCGGAGCTAGCGGTTCCCACGGAAACCGCTCGCAAAGTTTTCGTCGAACAAAAATCGTACACTACACATGTCCTGAATGCCCCGGAAAAGGAAGATATCTACGTACCTGGTCGTTTGCCACCGGAGCAAAGAGCCGATGTTCTATTATCCACAACGGAATCACTTCAAATTGCAGAGCAACCCACCGAAGAGCATGAATCCGAGTTGGCGGCAGCACCGGAACCTGTTTCTTACCAAGCCATGGATACAATCACTACCCTAGAAAGCCTAACCACCGAGACTGTTAACGATAGTCACACAACCAAGCCGTTCGAAACCGATTCCTACGAAACCAAAACAGCCAACGTGGATTTCCTCGAACAGACTACGGTATCCATTTCGAAGGTAGTCAGTAATGAGCTAGAATCAGAACTACCCGCCTTTGAACCGGCATCCTCTGCGAAAGCCCTTCCGTTACTGTCAACTCTCACCGTTAGTCAATCGGAAGTGCCATTTGTTCATGAGAAGGAAACTCTCCACCAAGGAGCTCCCCGTCCGAATGAAGCCATCGCCGAATCTAAGCTGGAACCGATGGAGAACATTGCCGTAACCGAAATCGAAACAGCGGACGCAGCAGGTCGATTTTCACCGGAAGCCTTGGATAGGAGCGAAACAGCCACGACTGGATTCATATTGCGGCAATCACATGCCGTTTCCTCTGTGCAGACAAATGACAAAGAATCAGCATTCGATGGAAAGATTGACCAAACCCCAGCATTTGCTACTACTCAGCTCGACACTCAGTACCAGCTAGACGTGATAACACACGAAACCAGCGAACGAGAATCTCATTTTATGACACAGGAAAAGCCAGCAGATCAAGTTGCCAAGACTGTCCCTACCGATATGTTGAAATCCGTGCTAGTTCAAGAGACACTAACGAATGTTTCGGCTACCGACTTCACCAGATCTTCCCTAAATATCTCGGCAGCTTCGATCAAGACGGATAATTTGGAAGAAAAAATTGTATCCGAAACCACAATCTATGAAGGATTCCAACGATACGAGCAAATACAGCCGGAAACGAAAGTAGCAGATTCCTCAATGCAGCCCAACAACGAGCTAGTCGTCACAGAGATCATTACAGAGCAGAGGGAGCGTGATGGATATGATGTTCAAGAGATCGCAAAAGATTACATCGCTAAAGCTGTTCCTACACATACGTTGAGAAGTGTTCTGGTGAACGAGACTCTTCCATCTGAGAGCTTAGACCAAGTTACCGATACTTCTGCTGTAACATCTCAAGCCACTGTCAAAGACGAACAGTTTGAAGAAACCATCGTTACAGAGAATGTACCTCTGGAAGCTACTCAACATTATACCACTCCAGAAACACCTGCATCAAGATCCGTTGACTTGAGTTTGGAACCTTCTACGAGTTTGGTTGTAACTGAAATCATCTCAGAAATTAAAGAACAAGAGGGTGTCACCGCCACGGATATTGCTAAAGACTACGTTGCTAAGGCATCAACAACGGACGCATTGAAATCCGTGATGATCGAGGAAGTTCAGTTATCGAATCGCACCGCGGAACTGATTCAACCTGATGTTATTTCCTCATCAGCCGCCGTGAGAACTGACGAACATGAACAAACTACTGTTTCCGAGGCTCTAATACTAGAAGACCTAAACCAACTTCAAGATCACACTAAACCAGAGCAAAAAACAGCCGAACCACTGTTATCTCCCAGCACGGAACTTACAGTAACCGAGATATTCGTAGAACAAAAGGAACGAGAGAGATTCAACGCATTGGAAATCGCCAAAGATTACGTAGCAGAACTTGTTCCCTCACAACTTCTCAAATCTGTAGTGGTTGAAACAATCGAAGCAACTGATTCACTCGCCAATGTATCCAAGGTGCCAATGAATGAATCCACCGCTGTAATGAAAACCGATAAGTTCGAGGAGAAGACTATTAGTGAAACAATAATCTTCGAAGGTGTTAAAAAGCACGAGGACTTTGGCTTTGAGGCTCGTCAAGTAGAACCAACGCTGCTTCCAATTTCCGAACTGGTGATCACCGAAGTAGTTACTGAACAGCGAGAAAAAGAAGGTGTCGAAGTTGAAGAAATTCCAACTTCTAACTACTTAGTAAAAGCCACTCCCGCTCATACATTGAAATCGGTATTGATTCAAGAGACTCTAGCATCGGATGCAGTTGATCAAATGATTCAAGATACTCCACAAACAGGAGCTGCAAATGTTAAAAGTGATCAACTTGAACAGAAATTCATAACGGAAACGATGGTCTACGAAGAACTGCTTAAAGTGCCTGCTGAACAAAAACCAACCGAAAGGCAAGCAGATCAAACTATTCAGTTAGTTAATGAACTGTTGATTACAGAAGTTTCTCCCGAGGAAAAAGAAAAGGAAGGATACTCAGTCGTTGAGCTAGCAAAGGACCATGTAGCAAAGAGTGTAGCAACTGACACATTGAAATCACTAACAGTAGAGGAAATATTAACCGCGGAAGTTTCCGAGAAATTCGAAAAACTGGAAACAATTACTGCTGCGGCTTCAGTCAGAAGTGATCAACATGAACAAAAGACAATTTCGGAAACCATGACTTACGAAGATACAACTGCATATGATGCAATTTCTGAAGCAACCACGAGAATAGCTGAGAAGATTGTCGTCCCCATCAACGAATTGGTAGTAACCGAAATATACCCAGAACAAAAGGAAAGAGAAGGATACGATGTCACGGAATTGGCTAAGGAAAATATTGCAAAGACAGTTCCATCCCACACATTGAAGTCGATAATGGTGGAAGAAGTATTTTCCTCGGACAACGTTGATCAACTGCAGAAACTAAAAGAGCTCACGTCAACCGCAGCAATAAAAAACGATGGATTTGAGCAAACGGTTACATCGGAAACAATCGTCTACGAGGGTTCACAGTTACTGGTTGAAGATGAGCAACCATCGATGAAAAAGGCATCGCCATTATATCAACCCAACACTGAGGTCGTCATAACGGAAGTCATACCGGAACAGAAGGAAAGAGAAGGATACAGCGTAGAAGAAATAGCCAAAGATCACATTGCAAAAGCGGTTCCATCGCATACTCTGAAATCAGTTCAAGTTTCGGAAACACTGTCATCCGAGAATGTCGATTTGCTCATAAAAGAAACGTCAATAGTTTCAGCTGCTGTTTGCAAAGATGACAGACTAGAGGAAACGCATGTGCAGGAAACTGTGACATTGGAATCTACCACCAAACTGGAGCAAGAAACCGGACCCGATCAGAGAACCGCTGAAGCCATCATTACTCCGATCAGTGAGCTCGTAGTCACCGAGGTTGTTACCGAGCAAAAGGAAAAAGAAGGCTTTAGCGTTGAAGACATTGCCAAAGACTACACTGCCAAGATATCTTCGGATACAATGAAATCAATCACTATCGAAGAAGTTCAACTAGAAGACGGTCTTGGACAAATAATTGATACAAAAGCGGATTCCAAAATTGCAACCATCACCAAAGAAGAACAGGAGCCAACCATGACTGATGAGACGTACATTTTCGAGGGCGTTCATCAATACACTCCGGTGAAACCTACGGAAAAATCAGCTGCGCCTAATATTGAAGCAATTACCGAGCTAGTTATCACGGAAGTTGTGCCAGAACAAAAGGAAAAAGAAGGCTACAACGTGCATGATATTGCAAGTAATTACGTTGCGAAAACTATACCCTCTCACACACTCCGATCAATTCAGGTTGAACAAGTTCAGCTTTCGGACGATGTTAGTGATCTTGCGGGCTCGGAAACACTTGCTTCACATGCCAAATCAATCGCTGGTGAGATCGAACAGAAAATCATCTCCGAGACTGTTGTTATGGACAGTATCGATACGATGGTAGAACAAATTCAACCCGAACTGAAAAATGTAGAAGCCACTGTTCAACCGAACACGGAACTAGTTGTTACCGAAGTTATCACGGAGCAGAAGGAAAAGGAGGGATACAGTGTTGAAGATATCGCAAGCCAGTATGTCGCCAAATCGGTTCCATCTCAATCGTTGAGATCCATCATTGTAGAAGAAGTCGTCTTATCGAGTGCAACTGAGGAAGTTATGGCCGATGAGCGGAACCTCACAATCGCACAGGTTAAAAAGGATACGTTCGAGCAGACAACAGTAACGGAACAAACCATTCTGGAACATTTTGTTCAACTTGAGAAACCCATTCAACCAGAGCAGAAATCAGCTATTCCAACTGTTGACCACAACCAAGAATTGGTTGTGACCGAAGTAATCTCGGAACAGAAGGAAACTGAAGGATACAGTGTTGAGGAAATATCTAAAAATTATTCTGCGAAACAAGTTCCCTCGCACATGATGAAATCAATAACGATCGAAGAAGTTCAACCAGCAGACGATGTTGAGTATATTCAGCAATCGGAATTGCCTGTAGGTACAGCAGTCGTACGAAAGAAGGAGTACGAGCAAACTACCGTAGCCGAAATTATTCCGTTCGAAGGGCTCGAAAAATCAATAGAACAGACTGTGCCAGAGCAAAAAACTGCAGACGTGACAATGCAGTCATTGACACAGCTCGTTGTAACCGAAATAATATCCGAACAAAAGGAAAGGGAAGGCTTCGATGTACAGGAAATAGCCAAGGATTATGCCGCTAAGCCTGTGACCGAAGGTTTAATGCGATCTGTGGTTGTAGAAGAAGTTCAAACATCAGATCTTCTTGGTGATATCGAACACACGTCAATAGAGCAATCCGCTACAGTGAAGAAAGATCAGTTTGAACAAACCACAGAAATCGAAACGATGGTCTATGAAAATGTAAGCGGAATCTACGAAGCGGCAAAACCAGATGAGAAATTAGCGGAAATGTTAGTACAACCAAATACAGAAATAGTAGTCACCGAAGTTATCAGCGAGCAGCGTGAAAAAGAAGGATACAGTGTGCAGGATATTGCAAAAGACTACCAAGCGCAAGCAGTTCCTTCTAAGACATTGAAGTCAATCGCGGTCGAACAGGTTGAAATAGCGGAAGATGTAACATCCATGGTTATTCAAGAGCAAGTCGAACATTCAGCGGTGTCAAGTAAGGACGTGTTCGAACAAACAACCGTCACTGAAACTGTATCCTTCGAAGATGCTGCACCACAAGAACAGTCGTCTCTTCCGAAACAGAAAACTGCTACCACCTATTTGGAGCCAATGACGGAGCTTACCATCACCGAAGTAATTGCAGAACAGAAAACAAAAGAAGGAATCAATTTGGCAGAGACTGAACATCAAACGGCTAAAACCGTACCAACTGATGAGCTTAAATCTCTGACTGTTGAACAAATTCACCCTCTCCATGGTCTATCTGACGTTATAATCGAGAGTTCGAAGACAACCACGGCTAACATTGCAACGGACGAGCTTACAACTACCACCGTTAGCGAAACTACCGCCTACGACGGAATCAAGGAGTATGTCGGTAAACCAGAGATAGATTCATACTCTGCAAAACTTATCCCAGCAGATGTTTTCAAGTCATTGACTATAGAACAAGTAGAGCCATACATTTTGACTGGAAACGTACCGGAAGAAATGTTACAACCTCTGTCCGTCGTAGAAAAAACTGATGAACAGGAGCAGGTGATAGCGACGGCTACAACGGCATTCGAATGCATCAAAGATTTTATCGAAAAGATAGATTATGAACTGCACACCGCTAAAGTTATAAGCGGAGATATCCTAAAATCTTTAACTGTGGAACAAGTCATGTCTCTTCAGCAAACTGGTGACGTTGATAGGTTCATAACGAAAGCTACGTCAGCTCTTGTGAAATCGGAAGAACATGAACAAACTACAGTAACTGAAGCTGTAATTTATGAGGCATTGAAGGAATACTTGGGAACGATACAAGCCGAAGGTCAAACTGCCAAACGCACTCCAGGTGATGTTCTGAAATCTGTAAATGTCGAACAAACTCAACCACTGGATGACCTGGATATGGTTCAATCTGACACAAAGTCTCTATCGTTAGCAAATGTAAAAACGGATGAGAGGGAGCAAGTGCTTATATCGGAAGCTACCGTCTACGAGGGATTGAATGAATACGATGTCAAGCAACCAACTGAAGGACACCTCGCAAAATGTATTCTTCCTGACGAAAGGAAATCCCTTTCGGTCGGACAAACCGAAACATTCATTGGAATTGGCAACGTCATGACTGAAAGCTCCAAATTTTCGGAAGCAGTCATTACTACAGATGAACTCGAACAAAAGATCATATCCCAACCAGTCACTTACGAAAGCGTGCAGGAAGGCACAAGCACACTCGAGGTGGAAGAAAAACATGCAACTCCTGCGTATGATGGCTTAAAATTACCAATCAAATCAACAGTGGGCACCTCCGATGTAGTTGAAGAGCTACTAAATGCAAAACTGCAAGAAGAAAGTGCAATCAGTGGGATTATTGAACATATCATTGCTTCGAAAAGCGAAACTGTTTCACATGATTCGTTGGGCTTACTGAAGGCTACCGAAAAAGCAGACTCACAACATGCTGTTCGACAGGTGTTAGATCTGCATGTACCAACACTTTTAGAAACTGTTCCCGATGAATCTCTCGAAAAGGTTAAACTTCCAGACACTGCAGCTGAGCAAAGCGCAACAGTTAACATAAGCGATTTCATAGTACCATTGCAGTCCCATGTAATATCCGGTGACTCCACAACGCCGATTGAGAAGATCTCCGAGCCACGTAAGTTTGCCGTCAAATCTATACAAGAAGGCTTAAGAGCTGCCGAATGTATAGAAGTGTCCAGTAATGAACTAAATGACATTACTGCGCCAACCGAAGCCACTCAACGACAGGCATTGGTCACATTTACAACTAATATCATTGCCAATATAACCGAAACAAACATTCACGAAAACGTAGATAACATTGTTGTAGTAAAAGAACCCTCAGAGCGGTTCGCAAAATTAACACAACCAATGCTCGAAATGTATGAAGAATCATTCCCAAGTGTATTGCAAGGTAGGTATAAGAAACTAACTATACAATATGCAAAACAATTTCATTCCAAAAACACATTCATTTATATTGAAAATCAACATTCCAAAGATATGAACAACTATTCATTAACACAAATTAGTAACACTTATTAAACTCAATCTCCCAACAGATTACACTGCAACATTTTCCATACATTCACAAGCAAGCAAACAAGCACAACACGACGACACAGCAGAACACGAAACACAAGAGCAAAACACGGAAACAACACTCACGATATCCGAACAGAAACATGATGCAACTATATTACAACAATCATCTGCAATGAAAGAAAAATACACACAAACATACGTCCAAGAACTTCCTGAAGAGATCAAGGTCACAGAAACAATCACTGAGGAAGGCAAACCGAAGAAACAAGTCGTTAAGAAACGCGTCATCAAGAAGAAGGCCGGAAAGAAGGAACAGGTTACTGAGATCGTCACTGTTCAAGAAGATGATCAACTTCCTCAGACAACAGTCACTGTTACCGAATCTGAAATTCCGTTTGAAGAAGCTACCGAATTCGAACCAACACCAATCGAACCTCAAGAAGCCATCGTCCAAGAGCTTCCTGAAGAGATCAGGGTCACAGAAACAATCACTGAGGAAGGCAAACCGAAGAAACAAGTCGTTAAGAAACGCGTCATCAAGAAGAAGGCCGGAAAGAAGGAACAGGTTACTGAGATCGTCACTGTTCAAGAAGATGATCAACTTCCTCAGACAACAGTCACTGTTACCGAATCTGAAATTCCGTTTGAAGAAGCTACCGAATTCAAACCAGCACCAATCGAACCTCAAGAAGCCATCGTCCAAGAGCTTCCTGAAGAGATCAAGGTCACAGAAACAATCACTGAGGAAGGCAAACCGAAGAAACAAGTCGTTAAGAAACGCGTCATCAAGAAGAAGGCCGGAAAGAAGGAACAGGTTACTGAGATCGTCACTGTTCAAGAAGATGATCAACTTCCTCAGACAACAGTCACTGTTACCGAGTCTGAAATTCCGTTTGAAGAAGCCACCGAATTCAAACCAATATCATTTGAACCTCAAGAAACCATCGTCCAAGAGCTTCCTGAAGAGATCAAGGTCACTGAAGTAATCACCGAGGAAGGCAAACCGAAGAAACAAGTCGTTAAGAAACGCGTCATCAAGAAGAAGACCGGAAAGAAGGAACAGGTTACTGAGATCGTCACTGTTCAAGAAGATGATCAACTTCCTCAGACAACAGTCACTGTTACCGAATCTGAAATTCCGTTTGAAGAAGCCACCGAATTCAAATCAACACCAATCGAACCTCAAGAAGCCATCGTCCAAGAGCTTCCTGAAGAGATCAGGGTCACAGAAACAATCACTGAGGAAGGCAAACCGAAGAAACAAGTCGTTAAGAAACGCGTCATCAAGAAGAAGGCCGGAAAGAAGGAACAGGTTACTGAGATCGTCACTGTTCAAGAAGATGATCAACTTCCTCAGACAACAGTCACTGTTACCGAATCTGAAATTCCGTTTGAAGAAGCCACCGAATTCAAACCAACACCAATCGAACCTCAAGAAGCCATCGTCCAAGAGCTTCCTGAAGAGATCAAGGTCACTGAAGTAATCACTGAGGAAGGCAAACCGAAGAAACAAGTCGTTAAGAAACGCGTCATCAAGAAGAAGGCCGGAAAGAAGGAACAGGTTACTGAGATCGTCACTGTTCAAGAAGATGATCAACTTCCTCAGACAACAGTCACTGTTACCGAATCTGAAATTCCGTTTGAAGAAGCCACCGAATTCAAACCAATATCATTTGAACCTCAAGAAACCATCGTCCAAGAGCTTCCTGAAGAGATCAAGGTCACTGAAGGAATCACTGAGGAAGGCAAACCGAAGAAACAAGTCGTTAAGAAACGCGTCATCAAGAAGAAGGCCGGAAAGAAGGAACAGGTTACTGAGATCGTCACTGTTCAAGAAGATGATCAACTTCCTCAGACAACAGTCACTGTTACCGAATCTGAAATTCCGTTTGAAGAAGCCACCGAATTCAAACCAACACCAATCGAACCTCAAGAAGCCATCGTCCAAGAGCTTCCTGAAGAGATCAAGGTCACTGAAGTAATCACTGAGGAAGGCAAACCGAAGAAACAAGTCGTTAAGAAACGCGTCATCAAGAAGAAGGCCGGAAAGAAGGAACAGGTTACTGGGATCGTCACTGTTCAAGAAGATGATCAACTTCCTCAGACAACAGTCACTGTTACCGAATCTGAAATTCCGTTTGAAGAAACCACCGAATTCAAACCAACACCAATCGAACCTCAAGAAGCCATCGTCCAAGAGCTTCCTGAAGAGATCAAGGTCACTGAAGTAATCACTGAGGAAGGCAAACCGAAGAAACAAGTCGTTAAGAAACGCGTCATCAAGAAGAAGGCCGGAAAGAAGGAACAGGTTACTGAGATCGTCACTGTTCAAGAAGATGATCAACTTCCTCAGACAACAGTCACTGTTACCGAATCTGAAATTCCGTTTGAAGAAGCCACCGAATTCAAACCAACACCAATCGAACCTCAAGAAGCCATCGTCCAAGAGCATCCTGAAGAGATCAAGGTCACTGAAGTAATCACTGAGGAAGGCAAACCGAAGAAACAAGTCGTTAAGAAACGCGTCATCAAGAAGAAGACCGGAAAGAAGGAACAGGTTACTGAGATCGTCACTGTTCAAGAAGATGATCAACTTCCTCAGACAACAGTCACTGTTACCGAATCTGAAATTCCGTTTGAAGAAGCCACCGAATTCAAATCAACACCAATCGAACCTCAAGAAGCCATCGTCCAAGAGCTTCCTGAAGAGATCAAGGTCACTGAAGTAATCACTGAGGAAGGCAAACCGAAGAAACAAGTCGTTAAGAAACGCGTCATCAAGAAGAAGGCCGGAAAGAAGGAACAGGTTACTGAGATCGTCACTGTTCAAGAAGATGATCAACTTCCTCAGACAACAGTCACTGTTACCGAGTCTGAAATTCCGTTTGAAGAAGCCACTGAATTCAAACCAATATCATTTGAACCTCAAGAAGCCATCGTCCAAGAGCTTCCTGAAGAGATCAAGGTCACTGAAGTAATCACTGAGGAAGGCAAACCGAAGAAACAAGTCGTTAAGAAACGCGTCATCAAGAAGAAGGCCGGAAAGAAGGAACAGGTTACTGAGATCGTCACTGTTCAAGAAGATGATCAACTTCCTCAGACAACAGTCACTGTTACCGAATCTGAAATTCCGTTTGAAGAAGCCACCGAATTCAAACCAATATCATTTGAAACTCAAGAAGCCATCGTCCAAGAGCTTCCTGAAGAGATCAAGGTCACAGAAACAATCACTGAGGAAGGCAAACCGAAGAAACAAGTCGTTAAGAAACGCGTCATCAAGAAGAAGGCCGGAAAGAAGGAACAGGTTACTGAGATCGTCACTGTTCAAGAAGATGATCAACTTCCTCAGACAACAGTCACTGTTACCGAATCTGAAATTCCGTTTGAAGAAGCCACCGAATTCAAACCAATATCATTTGAACCTCAAGAAGCCATCGTCCAAGAGCTTCCTGAAGAGATCAAGGTAACAGAAACAATCACTGAGGAAGGCAAACCGAAGAAACAAGTCGTTAAGAAACGCGTCATCAAGAAGAAGGCCGGAAAGAAGGAACAGGTTACTGAGATCGTCACTGTTCAAGAAGATGATCAACTTCCTCAGACAACAGTCACTGTTACCGAATCTGAAATTCCGTTTGAAGAAGCCACCGAATTCAAACCAATATCATTTGAACCTCAAGAAGCCACCGTCCAAGAGCTTCCTGAAGAGATCAAGGTCACTGAAGTAATCACTGAGGAAGGCAAACCGAAGAAACAAGTCGTTAAGAAACGCGTCATCAAGAAGAAGGTCGGAAAGAAGGAACAGGTTACTGAGATCGTCACTGTTCTAGAAGATAATCAATTTCCTCAGACAACGGTCACTGTTACCGAGTCTGAAATTCCGTTTGACGAAGCCACCGAATTCAAACCAATATCATTTGAACCTCAAGAAGCCATCGTCCAAGAGCTTCCTGAAGAGATCAAGGTCACAGAAACAATCACTGAGGAAGGCAAACCGAAGAAACAAGTCGTTAAGAAACGTGTCATCAAGAAGAAGGCCGGAAAGAAGGAACAGGTTACTGAGATCGTCACTGTTCAAGAAGATGATCAACTTCCTCAGACAACGGTCACTGTTACCGAATCTGAAATTCCGTTTGAAGAAGCCACCGAATTCAAACCAATAACATTTGAACCTCAAGAAGCCATCGTCCAAGAGCTTCCTGAAGAGATCAAGGTCACTGAAGTAATCATTGAGGAAGGCAAACCGAAGAAACAAGTCGTTAAGAAACGCGTCATCAAGAAGAAGGCCGGAAAGAAGGAACAGGTTACTGAGATCGTCACTGTTCAAGAAGATGATCAACTTCCTCAGACAACAGTCACTGTTACCGAGTCTGAGATTCCGTTTGAAGAAGCCACTGAATTCGAACCAATATCATTTGAACCTCAAGAAGCCATCGTCCAAGAGCTTCCTGAAGAGATCAAGGTCACTGAAGTAATCACTGAGGAAGGCAAACCGAAGAGACAAGTTGTTAAGAAACGCGTCATCAAGAAGAAGGCCGGAAAGAAGGAACAGGTTACTGAGATCGTCACTGTTCAAGAAGATGATCAACTTCCTCAGACAACAGTCACTGTTACCGAATCTGAAATTCCGTTTGAAGAAGCCACCGAATTCAAACCAATATCATTTGAACCTCAAGAAGCCATCGTCCAAGAGCTTCCTGAAGAGATCAAGGTCACAGAAACAATCACTGAGGAAGGCAAACCGAAGAAACAAGTCGTTAAGAAACGCGTCATCAAGAAGAAGGCCGGAAAGAAGGAACAGGTTACTGAGATCGTCACTGTTCAAGAAGATGATCAACTTCCTCAGACAACAGTCACTGTTACCGAATCTGAAATTCCGTTTGAAGAAGCCACCGAATTCAAACCAATATCATTTGAACCTCAAGAAGCCATCGTCCAAGAGCTTCCTGAAGAGATCAAGGTCACAGAAACAATCACTGAGGAAGGCAAACCGAAGAAACAAGTCGTTAAGAAACGCGTCATCAAGAAGAAGGCCGGAAAGAAGGAACAGGTTACTGAGATCGTCACTGTTCAAGAAGATGATCAACTTCCTCAGACAACAGTCACTGTTACCGAGTCTGAGATTCCGTTTGAAGAAGCCACTGAATTCGAACCAATATCATTTGAACCTCAAGAAGCCATCGTCCAAGAGCTTCCTGAAGAGATCAAGGTCACTGAAGTAATCACTGAGGAAGGCAAACCGAAGAGACAAGTTGTTAAGAAACGCGTCATCAAGAAGAAGGCCGGAAAGAAGGAACAGGTTACTGAGATCGTCACTGTTCAAGAAGATGATCAACTTCCTCAGACAACAGTCACTGTTACCGAATCTGAAATTCCGTTTGAAGAAGCCACCGAATTCAAACCAATATCATTTGAACCTCAAGAAGCCATCGTCCAAGAGCTTCCTGAAGAGATCAAGGTCACAGAAACAATCACTGAGGAAGGCAAACCGAAGAAACAAGTCGTTAAGAAACGCGTCATCAAGAAGAAGGCCGGAAAGAAGGAACAGGTTACTGAGATCGTCACTGTTCAAGAAGATGATCAACTTCCTCAGACAACAGTCACTGTTACCGAATCTGAAATTCCGTTTGAAGAAGCCACCGAATTCAAACCAATATCATTTGAACCTCAAGAAGCCATCGTCCAAGAGCTTCCTGAAGAGATCAAGGTCACAGAAACAATCACTGAGGAAGGCAAACCGAAGAAACAAGTCGTTAAGAAACGCGTCATCAAGAAGAAGGCCGGAAAGATGGAACAGGCTACTGAGATCGTCACTGTTCAAGAAGATGATCAACTTCCTCAGACAACAGTCACTGTTACCGAGTCTGAAATTCCGTTTGAAGAAGCCACTGAATTCAAACCAATATCATTTGAACCTCAAGAAGCCATCGTCCAAGAGCTTCCTGAAGAGATCAAGGTCACTGAAGTAATCACTGAGGAAGGCAAACCGAAGAAACAAGTCGTTAAGAAACGCGTCATCAAGAAGAAGGCCGGAAAGAAGGAACAGGTTACTGAGATCGTCACTGTTCAAGAAGATGATCAACTTCCTCAGACAACAGTCACTGTTACCGAATCTGAAATTCCGTTTGAAGAAGCCACCGAATTGAAACCAATATCATTTGAACCTCAAGAAGCCATCGTCCAAGAGCTTCCTGAAGAGATCAAGGTCACAGAAACAATCACTGAGGAAGGCAAACCGAAGAAACAAGTCGTTAAGAAACGCGTCATCAAGAAGAAGGCCGGAAAGAAGGAACAGGTTACTGAGATCGTCACTGTTCAAGAAGATGATCAACTTCCTCAGACAACAGTCACTGTTACCGAATCTGAAATTCCGTTTGAAGAAGCCACCGAATTCAAACCAATATCATTTGAACCTCAAGAAGCCATCATCCAAGAGCTTCCTGAAGAGATCAAGGTCACAGAAACAATCACTGAGGAAGGCAAACCGAAGAAACAAGTCGTTAAGAAACGCGTCATCAAGAAAAAGGCCGGAAAGAAGGAACAGGTTACTGAGATCGTCACTGTTCAAGAAGATGATCAACTTCCTCTGACAACAGTCACTGTTACCGAATCTGAAATTCCGTTTGAAGAAGCCACCGAATTCAAACCAACACCAATCGAACCTCAAGAAGCCATCGTCCAAGAGCTTCCTGAAGAGATCAAGGTCACTGAAGTAATCACTGAGGAAGGCAAACCGAAGAAACAAGTCATTAAGAAACGCGTCATCAAGAAGAAGGCCGGAAAGAAGGAACAGGTTACTGAGATCGTCACTGTTCAAGAAGATGATCAACTTCCTCAGACAACAGTCACTGTTACCGAGTCTGAAATTCCGTTTGAAGAAGCCACCGAATTCAAACCAATATCATTCGAACCTCAAGAAGCCATCGTCCAAGAGCTTCCTGAAGAGATCAAGGTCACAGAAACAATCACTGAGGAAGGCAAACCGAAGAAACAAGTCGTTAAGAAACGCGTCATCAAGAAGAAGGCCGGAAAGAAGGAACAGGTTACTGAGATCGTCACTGTTCAAGAAGATGATCAACTTCCTCAGACAACAGTCACTGTTACCGAATCTGAAATTCCGTTTGAAGAAGCCACCGAATTCAAACCAATATCATTTGAACCTCAAGAAGCCATCGTCCAAGAGCTTCCTGAAGAGATCAAGGTCACAGAAACAATCACTGAGGAAGGCAAACCGAAGAAACAAGTCGTTAAGAAACGCGTCATCAAGAAGAAGGCCGGAAAGAAGGAACAGGTTACTGAGATCGTCACTGTTCAAGAAGATGATCAACTTCCTCAGACAACAGTCACTGTTACCGAGTCTGAAATTCCGTTTGAAGAAGCCACTGAATTCAAACCAATATCATTTGAACCTCAAGAAGCCATCGTCCAAGAGCTTCCTGAAGAGATCAAGGTCACTGAAGTAATCACTGAGGAAGGCAAACCGAAGAAACAAGTCGTTAAGAAACGCGTCATCAAGAAGAAGGCCGGAAAGAAGGAACAGGTTACTGAGATCGTCACTGTTCAAGAAGATGATCAACTTCCTCAGACAACAGTCACTGTTACCGAATCTGAAATTCCGTTTGAAGAAGCCACCGAATTGAAACCAATATCATTTGAACCTCAAGAAGCCATCGTCCAAGAGCTTCCTGAAGAGATCAAGGTCACAGAAACAATCACTGAGGAAGGCAAACCGAAGAAACAAGTCGTTAAGAAACGCGTCATCAAGAAGAAGGCCGGAAAGAAGGAACAGGTTACTGAGATCGTCACTGTTCAAGAAGATGATCAACTTCCTCAGACAACAGTCACTGTTACCGAATCTGAAATTCCGTTTGAAGAAGCCACCGAATTCAAACCAATATCATTTGAACCTCAAGAAGCCATCGTCCAAGAGCTTCCTGAAGAGATCAAGGTCACAGAAACAATCACTGAGGAAGGCAAACCGAAGAAACAAGTCGTTAAGAAACGCGTCATCAAGAAGAAGGCCGGAAAGAAGGAACAGGTTATTGAGATCGTCACTGTTCAAGAAGATGATCAACTTCCTCAGACAACAGTCACTGTTACCGAATTTGAAATTCCGTTTGAAGAAGCCACCGAATTCAAACCAACACCAATCGAACCTCAAGAAGCCATCGTCCAAGAGCATCCTGAAGAGATCAAGGTCACTGAAGTAATCACTGAGGAAGGCAAACCGAAGAAACAAGCCATTAAGAAACGCGTCATCAAGAAGAAGGCCGGAAAGAAGGAACAAGTTACTGAGATCGTCACTGTTCAAGAAGATGATCAACTTCCTCAGACAACAGTCACTGTTGCCGAGTCTGAAATTCCGTTTGAAGAAGCCACCGAATTCAAACCAATATCATTTGAACCTCAAGAAGCCATCGTCCAAGAGCTTCCTGAAGAGATCAAGGTCACAGAAACAATCACTGAGGAAGGCAAACCGAAGAAACAAGTCGTTAAGAAACGCGTCATCAAGAAGAAGGCCGGAAAGAAGGAACAGGTTACTGAGATCGTCACTGTTCAAGAAGATGATCAACTTCCTCAGACAACAGTCACTGTTACCGAATCTGAAATTCCGTTTGAAGAAGCCACCGAATTCAAACCAATATCATTTGAACCTCAAGAAGCCATCGTCCAAGAGCTTCCTGAAGAGATCAAGGTCACAGAAACAATCACTGAGGAAGGCAAACCGAAGAAACAAGTCGTTAAGAAACGCGTCATCAAGAAGAAGGCCGGAAAGAAGGAACAGGTTACTGAGATCGTCACTGTTCAAGAAGATGATCAACTTCCTCAGACAACAGTCACTGTTACCGAATCTGAAATTCCGTTTGAAGAAGCCACCGAATTCAAACCAACACCAATCGAACCTCAAGAAGCCATCGTCCAAGAGCTTCCTGAAGAGATCAAGGTCACTGAAGTAATCACTGAGGAAGGCAAACCGAAGAAACAAGTCGTTAAGAAACGCGTCATCAAGAAGAAGGCCGGAAAGAAGGAACAGGTTACTGAGATCGTCACTGTTCAAGAAGATGATCAACTTCCTCAGACAACAGTCACTGTTACCGAGTCTGAAATTCCGTTTGAAGAAGCCACCGAATTCAAACCAATATCATTTGAACCTCAAGAAGCCATCGTCCAAGAGCTTCCTGAAGAGATCAAGGTCACAGAAACAATCACTGAGGAAGGCAAACCGAAGAAACAAGTCGTTAAGAAACGCGTCATCAAGAAGAAGGCCGGAAAGAAGGAACAGGTTACTGAGATCGTCACTGTTCAAGAAGATGATCAACTTCCTCAGACAACAGTCACTGTTACCGAGTCTGAAATTCCGTTTGAAGAAGCCACCGAATTCAAACCAATATCATTTGAACCTCAAGAAGCCATCGTCCAAGAGCTTCCTGAAGAGATCAAGGTCACTGAAGTAATCACTGAGGAAGGCAAACCGGAGAAACAAGTCGTTAAAAAACGCGTCATCAAGAAGAAGGCCGGAAAGAAGGAACAGGTTACTGAGATCGTCACTGTTCAAGAAGATGATCAACTTCCTCAGACAACAGTCACTGTTACCGAGTCTGAAATTCCGTTTGAAGAAGCCACCGAATTCAAACCAATATCATTCGAACCTCAAGAAGCCATCGTCCAAGAGCTTCCTGAAGAGATCAAGGTCACTGAAGTAATCACTGAGGAAGGCAAACCGAAGAAACAAGTCGTTAAGAAACGCGTCATCAAGAAGAAGGCCGGAAAGATGGAACAGGTTACTGAGATCGTCACTGTTCAAGAAGATGATCAACTTCCTCAGACAACAGTCACTGTTACCGAGTCTGAAATTCCGTTTGAAAAAGCCACCGAATTCAAACCAATATCATTTGAACCTCAAGAAGCCATCGTCCAAGAGCTTCCTGAAGAGATCAAGGTCACAGAAACAATCACTGAGGAAGGCAAACCGAAGAAACAAGTCGTTAAGAAACGCGTCATCAAGAAGAAGGCCGGAAAGAAGGAACAGGTTACTGAGATCGTCACTGTTCAAGAAGATGATCAACTTCCTCAGACAACAGTCACTGTTACCGAGTCTGAAATTCCGTTTGAAGAAGCCACCGAATTCAAACCAATATCATTTGAACCTCAAGAAGCTATCGTCCAAGAGCTTCCTGAAGAGATCAAGGTCACAGAAACAATCACTGAGGAAGGCAAACCGAAGAAACAAGTCGTTAAGAAACGCGTCATCAAGAAGAAGGCCGGAAAGAAGGAACAGGTTACTGAGATCGTCACTGTTCAAGAAGATGATCAACTTCCTCAGACAACAGTCACTGTTACCGAGTCTGAAATTCCGTTTGAAGAAGCCACCGAATTCAAACCAATATCATTTGAACCTCAAGAAGCCATCGTCCAAGAACTTCCTGAAGAGATCAAGGTCACTGAAGTAATCACTGAGGAAGGCAAACCGAAGAAACAAGTCGTTAAAAAACGCGTCATCAAGAAGAAGGCCGGAAAGAAGGAACAGGTTACTGAGATCGTCACTGTTCAAGAAGATGATCAACTTCCTCAGACAACAGTCACTGTTACCGAATCTGAAATTCCGTTTGAAGAAGCCACCGAATTCAAACCAATATCATTTGAACCTCAAGAAGCCATCGTTCAAGAGCTTCCTGAAGAGATCAAGGTCACAGAAACAATCACTGAGGAAGGCAAACCGAAGAAACAAGTCGTTAAGAAACGCGTCATCAAGAAGAAGGCCGGAAAGAAGGAACAGGTTACTGAGATCGTCACTGTTCAAGAAGATGATCAACTTCCTCAGACAACAGTCACTGTTACCGAATCTGAAATGCCGTTTGAAGAAGCCACCAAATTCAAACCAATATCATTTGAACCTCAAGAAGCCATCGTCCAAGAGCTTCCAGAAGAGATCAAGGTCACAGAAACAATCACTGAGGAAGGCAAACCGAAGAAACAAGTCGTTAAGAAACGCGTCATCAAGAAGAAGGCCGGAAAGAAGGAACAGGTTACTGAGATCGTCACTGTTCAAGAAGATGATCAACTTCCTCAGACAACAGTCACTGTTACTGAGTCTGAAATTCCGTTTGAAGAAGCCATCGAATTCAAACCAATATCATTTGAACCTCAAGAAGCCATCGTCCAAGAGCTTCCTGAAGAGATCAAGGTCACTGAAGTAATCACTGAGGAAGGCAAACCGAAGAAACAAGTCGTTAAGAAACGCGTCATCAAGAAGAAGGCCGGAAAGAAGGAACAGGTTACTGAGATCGTCACTGTTCAAGAAGATGATCAACTTCCTCAGACAACAGTCACTGTTACTGAGTCTGAAATTCCGTTTGAAGAAGCCATCGAATTCAAACCAATATCATTTGAACCTCAAGAAGCCATCGTCCAAGAGCTTCCTGAAGAGATCAAGGTCACTGAAGTAATCACTGAGGAAGGCAAACCGAAGAAACAAGTCGTTAAGAAACGCGTCATCAAGAAGAAGGCCGGAAAGAAGGAACAGGTTACTGAGATCGTCACTGTTCAAGAAGATGATCAACTTCCTCAGACAACAGTCACTGTTACCGAGTCTGAAATTCCGTTTGAAGAAGCCACCGAATTCAAACCAATATCATTTGAACCTCAAGAAGCCATCGTCCAAGAGCTTCCTGAAGAGATCAAGGTCACAGAAACAATCACTGAGGAAGGCAAACCGAAGAAACAAGTCGTTAAGAAACGCGTCATCAAGAAGAAGGCCGGAAAGAAGGAACAGGTTACTGAGATCGTCACTGTTCAAGAAGATGATCAACTTCCTCAGACAACAGTCACTGTTACCGAGTCTGAAATTCCGTTTGAAGAAGCCACCGAGTTCAAACCAATATCATTTGATCCTCAAGAAGCCATCGTCCAAGAGCTTCCTGAAGAGATCAAGGTCACTGAAACAATCACTGAGGAAGGCAAACCGAAGAAACAAGTCGTTAAGAAACGCGTCATCAAGAAGAAGGCCGGAAAGAAGGAACAGGTTACTGAGATCGTCACTGTTCAAGAAGATGATCAACTTCCTCAGACAACAGTCACTGTTACCGAGTCTGAAATTCCGTTTGAAGAAGCCACCGAATTCAAACCAACAGCAATCGAACCTCAAGAAGCCATCGTCCAAGAGCTTCCTGAAGAGATCAAGGTCACAGAAACAATCACTGAGGAAGGCAAACCGAAGAAACAAGTCGTTAAGAAACGGGTTATCAAGAAGAAGGCCGGAAAGAAGGATCATGTTACTGAGATCGTCACTGTTCAAGAAGATGATCAACTTCCTCAGACAACAGTCACTGTTACCGAATCTGAAATTCCGTTTGAAGAAGCCACCGAATTCAAACCAACACCAATCGAACCTCAAGAAGCCATCGTCCAAGAGCTTCCTGAAGAGATCAAGGTCACTGAAGTAATCACTGAGGAAGGCAAACCGAAGAAACAAGTCGTTAAGAAACGCGTCATCAAGAAGAAGGCCGGAAAGAAGGAACAGGTTACTGAGATCGTCACTGTTCAAGAAGATGATCAACTTCCTCGGACAACAGTCACTGTTACCGAGTCTGAAATTCCGTTTGAAGAAGCCACCGAATTCAAACCAATATCATTTGAACCTCAAGAAGCCATCGTTCAAGAGCTTCCTGAAGAGATCAAGGTCATAGAAACAATCACTGAGGAAGGCAAACCGAAGAAACAAGTCGTTAAGAAACGCGTCATCAAGAAGAAGGCCGGAAAGAAGGAACAGGTTACTGAGATCGTCACTGTTCAAGAAGATGATCAACTTCCTCAGACAACAGTCACTGTTACCGAGTCTGAAATTCCGTTTGAAGAAGCCACCGAGTTCAAACCAATATCATTTGATCCTCAAGAAGCCATCGTCCAAGAGCTTCCTGAAGAGATCAAGGTCACTGAAGCAATCACTGAGGAAGGCAAACCGAAGAAACAAGTCGTTAAGAAACGCGTCATTAAGAAGAAGGCCGGAAAGAAGGAACAGGTCACTGAGATCGTCACTGTTCAAGAAGATGATCAACTTCCTCAGACAACAGTCACTGTTACCGAGTCTGAAATTCCGTTTGAAGAAGCCACCGAATTCAAACCAATATCATTTGAACCTCAAGAAGCCATCGTCCAAGAACTTCCTGAAGAGATCAAGGTCACTGAAGTAATCACTGAGGAAGGCAAACCGAAGAAACAAGTCGTTAAGAAACGCGTCATCAAGAAGAAGGCCGGAAAGAAGGAACAGGTTACTGAGATCGTCACTGTTCAAGAAGATGATCAACTTCCTCAGACAACAGTCACTGTTACCGAGTCTGAAATTCCGTTTGAAGAAGCCACCGAATCCAAACCAATATCATTTGAACCTCAAGAAGCCATCGTCCAAGAGCTTCCTGAAGAGATCAAGGTCACAGAAACAATCACTGAGGAAGGCAAACCGAAGAAACAAGTCGTTAAGAAACGCGTCATCAAGAAGAAGGCCGGAAAGAAGGAACAGGTTACTGAGATCGTCACTGTTCAAGAAGATGATCAACTTCCTCAGACAACAGTCACTGTTACCGAGTCTGAAATTCCGTTTGAAGAAGCCACCGAATTCAAACCAATATCATTTGAACCTCAAGAAGCTATCGTCCAAGAACTTCCTGAAGAGATCAAGGTCACTGAAGTAATCACTGAGGAAGGCAAACCGAAGAAACAAGTCGTTAAGAAACGCGTCATCAAGAAGAAGGCCGGAAAGAAGGAACAGGTTACTGAGATCGTCACTGTTCAAGAAGATGATCAACTTCCTCAGACAACAGTCACAGTTACCGAGTCTGAAATTCCGTTTGAAGAAGCCACCGAATTCAAACCAACAGCAATCGAACCTCAAGAAGCCATCGTCCAAGAGCTTCCTGAAGAGATCAAGGTCACAGAAACAATCACTGAGGAAGGCAAACCGAAGAAACAAGTCGTTAAGAAACGCGTCATCAAGAAGAAGGCCGGAAAGAAGGAACAGGTTACTGAGATCGTCACTGTTCAAGAAGATGATCAACTTCCTCAGACAACAGTCACTGTTACCGAATCTGAAATTCCGTTTGAAGAAGCCACCGAATTCAAACCAATATCATTTGAACCTCAAGAAGCCATCGTCCAAGAGCTTCCTGAAGAGATCAAGGTCACTGAAGTAATCACTGAGGAAGGCAAACCGAAGAAACAAGTCGTTAAGAAACGCGTCATCAAGAAGAAGGTCGGGAAGAAGGAACAGGTTACTGAAATCGTCACTGTTCACGAAGATGATCAACTTCCTCAGACAACAGTCACTGTTACTGAATCCGAAATTCCATTTAGTAGCATATCATCATTACCAGATAAACAAACACTCACACAAACACCCACACAGACACAAATTACACCAGCCAAGAATTACGGTAAGACTTCAATTGTTCGGCTCACTTTACAGAAATTTGAATATTTTTTGATTTATTTAACATTACATAAATTTCTTTATAGATGGTGAAACACATGGACATGAAAGCCCTACATTTGTAACCACATTCGAAACATGTACAGATGACACTCATACATACATTAAATCCAAAAACATGAAAATATCACAATCTAAAGGTGTGATTGTGGAAGAAACACTGAGCGACGAAGAATTCTCTTCGATTCCACAATCACTTCCTGTAAATAACGTCGAAGAAGTTGGGGAACTTTCACCACAAGGTACGATTGCGTATATTATTTTATTGGGTTGGACTTTTACTTTTACTTTGTGTTCTATTTAATTATTGAAGCCACAATTTTATAATATATGAGTAAGTTTAGTTCACCACACTAAATATTCTCAATATTTATACAGACTCCGTCACACCGTACCGCATACAAACAGAATCAGAAGAATCAGCTATGCCATGTCAAGAACCAGTTGAAACACATTCAAATATCAAAACTCAACAAACACATACACTCATACAAGAACAAATCGAGGATATCCCTATTGAAGAAGTTGTGTATATTCAAGAGGTTGATGACGAAGCGTTAATTGCAGAACCTTCAGTAGAAACTACGAAACGAAGGGTTGTTAAGAAGAGAAGGGTTGATACAAGGGCAGAAACTCGTGAAACTTCAATTCATGATGAAACCGTTGAGCCATTAATTGTGGAATCTGTTGCTAAATTAGCCGAGCCACAAGAAACTGCTTTGTTAGAAGAGCAGATACCGGCAACATTCCCAATTGTTGAAGAATATCCAGAAGATATCCAAATCAAAGAAAGCGTTTCCCAAACAGGAGAGCGCAAGAAAACCGTCGTAAAGAAGCGAACGATAAAGAAAAAGTCAGGCGATACAGAAGAACTGGTTGAGGTTGTTACTGTTCAGGAAGACGATAAGCCTCCTGAAACTGTTATCACCGTCACAGAACAGGACTTCGAGGAAGTACTCGGAGAACAAACAGAAAAGCCTAAACTAAAGCGAAAGAAGATTAAAACGATCAAAACATCAGATGATACGGATGACATCATCGAAAGGTTATTGAATTTGGAAGTAAAGAAAACACAGCTCGAGCAATACGAAAAGATTGATATTGAACCCAAGAAAAAACCAAAGAGTGTTGAAGAAGTAACAGTAGAAGAAATTCCAGAAGTTTTCGAACCGATTGTTGATGATACTATCATGAAGGATACAAAAAAGATTGCAAAAAGGAAAACTGGACCAAAGATGAAAATCGCTGAAGTCATAACCACACAAGAAGGTGACCAAGAACCTCATATCATTAAGACAGTGGTCGAGGAAAATTTATCATGGCCAAAACCGGAAGAAGCTCATATTGTCGAAGACGCTCCCGAGTGCATTGAAATGACAGAAACAGTTACTGAAACTGGCGATTCTGTAACCGGAATCAAACAGAAGAAGTTGATAAAGAAGGTTACTAAAAAACTTGAAACTGAAATTCGACCTGATGAAGAAACGGAAGAGTTGTTGATAATTCCGACAAAACCGGAACAAATCGTAATCGAAGAGCTTCCTGAGCAAGTGGAAGTAGTTGATAAAATTTCCACTGAGGGTAGACCGACAAAACTAATAACAAAAACAAAAGTTATCAAAAAAAGGACTGGAAACAAGGTGGAAGAGGTTCAAGTGGTAACCGTTCAAGAAGATGATAAACCCGCTGAAACTACGGTGACTCTATCCGAAGAATCTGTTCCGATTGAATCAGTTAGTCTCGACGATGTGCCCAAAGAAAAGCCAAAAACGAAAAAGAAAAAAATCAAAACGATTAAACAAATGGGTGATGACACTGACGATATTATAGAAAAGTTGCTAAATTTGGAGGTCAAAAAGACTGAGTTAGAAACGTACGAAAAGATTGACGTGGAATTCAGAAGACCATCGAAGCAAGTTGAAGAGTTTATAGTTGAACCAGTACCCGGAGAGCAAGCGGTCATTGAGGTGTTGCCGGTCGAGCATACGTTCAAAGAGATCACAACCATTACCGAAAAACCTAAGAAGTTGACAACCAAAAAACAAATTATCAAGAAGAAAGTGGGTGATAAAGTAGAAACAATTGAAGTGGTAACTGAAACTGAAGATGATAAGCCAATGATTTCTAGTGTAACGGAGATGACACAACCCGATGAAAGTGAATTTGTTCCTCAAGATATCGTGGAAGTTGAACGGATACCGGAAAAATCTACCGAACAAATTGTAACTACAAAAACTAAAAAGAAAAAACTTGCTAAAGAATCGTCAGAAACAATACCACAAGAAGAAACCGTCATCATAGCTCCACAACCATGTGAAGAAGTTGACGTGACTGTTGAAAAAATGCCGGAGATTGTAGAGGTAACGGAAACAATAACCAAAACAGGAGCACCAACTAAACGAACGAAGAAGACCAAGGTGATCAAAAATCAAATCGGAGACACGGTGGAAGAAATACATGTTGTAACCGTACAGGAAGATGAAAAACCTGCCGAAACTACAATCACGGTTATGGAAGAGGTTGCGGAGCCTATGCTAGCAGAAGAAGTTCCACAAGAAAAGCCGAAACTAAAAAAGAAAAAAGTAAAAAGCGTGAAGAAAACGACTGATGATTCAGATGATATTATCGAGCGTTTGTTAAATCTTGAGGTCAAAAAGACTGAGCTCGAAAAGTATGAGAAGATCGATGTGGAATTTAAGCCTCGAGCTAGAAAGATACAGGAAACGTGGATCGAAGAATTTCCCGAAACAGTACAATTGCAGCAAGCAGCCGATGGGTCGGAAATCAAACAAGTTACTAAGAAAAAAATCATCAAGAAAAAGTTAGGCAAGAAGGAGGAGACTACTGAAGTGACGACGGTTCAAATTGGCGATTTGGAACCAACAACCACCGTTACCGTGACTGAAGAGGAAGTTCCATACGAACGTGCTGAAGAAATTTCCATCGAGAGCTCACCACAGAGCATTGCAACGATTGAGGAACTACCGGAAGAAATACAGGTGACCGAGGTATATTCCGATTTGGGAAAACCAACAAAACAAGTCACCAAAAAGCGTACTATCAAGAAAAAGACGGGACAAAAAGAAGAAACAATGGAAGTCATAATAATTCAAGAAGACGACAAAGAACCAGAAACTACCATCACTATAACGGAAACAGAACCGGAGCCGGAACAACCTAATCTGTCACCGGAAGAGGGAGCAAACATATCACAGCCGGGAGCTGTACCAAAAGCAAAGAAAAAGAAAATCCGAACCATCAAAACGAAAGACGACGCTGATGATATTATCGAAAAGTTACTAAATCTTGAGGTGAAGAAAACAGAACTGGAAATATACGAACGGGTGGAATTGGAACCAATTAAAAAATCAAAAGACGTACAGGAAATTATATTCTCACAACCAGAAGCGGAGATTGCTGAAATTACTGAAGCAGAAAAGGTTTCGCCACAAGCCAAAATTATTAAGAAAATCAAGAAACAACCAACTAAACAGCAGACCGAAACTGACCAACCTCGCCTTCAGGAGCCAGTAATGGAGGAAATTGCTCAACCAACTGAACCAGAACTGATCTCAGCGGAAGTTATGATTCCTACGGTTGTTGAAGAAATAACTGAACATGAAGTGGCACCTGACGGCAGTCGACAAACGATCGTCAAGAAGAAAATAATTAAAAAGAAGGTCACCAAAGACGTGAAATCGCAAGAGGAACTTACTCATGGTCAAGATATTCCGCAGATACCCGAACAGGATGATTTAAAACCCGAGGAACCTAAACAGCAAGTCGAACCAAAACTCCAAGAATACCTACTTGAAGATGTCGTCACGGAATATGCATATGTAGAGCCCGAAAAACAAGAAGCAATTGTACAAGAAATCACCGAGGAATATTTATCATATGAAGAAAAATCGTTGAAATCAATGGAGAAGGAAAACCAGCGGCCGGAAAGCACACCCGAACTGAAAAAAGCTCCAAAGAAACTCAAAAAGAAAGTTAAGAAGCCTGAAGAATCTGAATCAGCCGATGAAGAACTTGAACGACTACTGAATTTGGAAATCGAAAAGACACAATTGGAAGAGTACGAGAAGGTGGAGCTGGAAGCCAAACCAAAACCCGAAAAGCCGAAGCCTAAACTGGAACCAATTAAAATCGAACGCAAAGAACAAAAACCCACAAAGTTGAAGATAACGGAGCCAGAAGAGTTACCACAGACAGTCAAACTTAGGAAAACAAAGATGCCAGTGAAAAAAGACGTCGAGGAAGTATCAATACCTAAAGTGTTACTGAAAAGTCGCATCGTGGTTGTGGAATATCCTCCTGAGGTACAATACTTGCAAATCTCCTATTTGGATTCAAAGAGAGCCGAAGGTGAACTTACACGAACGGAAGACAATGAAAAATCGATTAAACTAAAGAAAATCAAGAAAATCAAATCTACGAAGCGTGACAAACTTGATCTGGAGGAAGTTGATTTACCAGAATTTGAAGAAGAACAACCAAAAGAGGAGGAAACACCAGAAGAGTTAGCTAAATATCAGAGAAAACCAAAGGAAAAACCTATGGAAGAGCAGGACGAGAGAACCTTGAAGATTGGTAAAGGTAAACTCAGAAAAGAGGAACCTGTAGAGGAATCGATTACCCTTAAGAAAACTCCCAAGAAACCCAAGGAGGAAGAATCCGGAGAAGGTGAGCCACACAAGAAACCCAAGGAAACACCGAAACCTGTAGCAGACGATAAACAACAGAAACACATTGGAAAACCGTCATTTGAATCGACAGATATCCCGGATGTTGAGATGAAACTTGACGAATACAGAAAACCTTCGCCAGAACCTGTGGAACCCGAGGAAGATATTCAAAAAAAGAAGAAACGTCCAAAGAAAGAAAATGAACCTTCCGAACCGGAAGTGGCAGAGCGTCCTCTAATCATGGGTAAGGGAAAAACACCAGAAGAAGTACCCGACGACGATGTAAAATTCAGAATACCGACATCGAAGAAACCTGAGGAGCAACAAGAAGATATTAAATTAAAACCTTTCACCAAACCAACGGATGATGATACAACCACGGATAAACAAGTAGATCGCGACCTGGCACTTCCAGTTTCTGTCGAAAAACCTGATGAACCCGAAGATGAACGTAGTACATCGGAAACAATAAAACGTAAAGTAATAAAAAAGAAAGTTCCAAAAGATAAACCAAAAGAAAATGTACCGATAGAACAAATAATTGAGGATGTCGAAGGAACAGTTATTGAAGAGTTAGAACCAACAAATGAAACACCGAAAGTGACAATGCCAACAACGGAACTTGAAAACTTATGGCAGGAACCGATCGAGCTACCAACCATCGCTCAGGACACACAATTGATTGTAGAAGAGCAACCGGTTATTTTCGAAGAAAAGGAAATTTGCACGGACAAAGGCGAACGTGAAAAACAAACAACAATTAGAAAAGTCATTAAGAAAAAACGCCAAGGTAAGGAAGAAGTCATTGAAGTTGTCACAGTTCAAACTGGCGACAAGGCTCCCGAAACTACGGTTACAGTTAGCGAGTTAATCCCGGAGGAATCAACCCTCACAGTAGACAAACCCAAAGAACCAAAAATACGAATGAAAAAAGTGAAGGTTCCGACCAAAAAGGATGACCTAGATGACATCATCGAAAAATTGCTTAGCGAAGAAATTACCAAAACTGAACTGGAAAAATACGAAAAGTTCGATTTTGAAAAACCAACCAAACCCGAACAACCGGTTGATCATGCAGGCAAAAAAGTGCCAAAGAAGCACAAACAAAAGGAAATCCAATTGCATGAAACCATTTCATTACTAGAGACACCAACAGATACATCAGAAACTCTAGATTTCACGCCTATCGAGGCACAAACACCAGACACTATACACACTTCCATCACTGAAGATAAGGTCCAAATCAGTAAGTATTACATGTTCCAACGTAAACATTAGAGATAACCGAAAAACATAGATTGTACAATACAAGTGAATAACATATGTATTATGACTTGAGTTTTGGTGAACTACATGCAGTTCGAGACATGATCAAGACGAAATTAATATGTTTTTTTTTTCTATCATAGGCGCAGATAGAGTGGATATCAAGGAAGATGTCTACGAAACAAAGGAACTCATCACAGAACTTCCGCCGAGGGAGGAGGTCACACCGATGGAAATTCAGCAGGTTGCTGCCGAAAGTCCTGTGGTTCACCGGAAGCCACTTTTGGAAGCTGCACCGAAGGAAGAACTTCTCGAAGCACTAACGGAAGAAACGGATAACGCTCCGTCGCTTTCTTTGGACGAGGTACAAGTAGCAGCCATTGAGGTTCCCGAAGGAGCTACCGAGAAACCAACGATTCGTGGTAAACCCACATTGGAGGCAGCAGCTAAACAAGAGCTATTCGAGCAACCGGCAGAAGAAGTTGATACGGTATCTTCACTAACGTTGGAGGAGGCATTGCCAACCGCGATTGATGTAGCATATCAAGCAACTGAAACTTCACACGTACATGCCAAACCGCTGCTAGAAGCCGCTCCCATTGAAGAACAGATCGACATTTCAACAGAAGAAGTTGATACTGTAACTTCTTTGTCACTGGAAGAAGAATATGTAGCCCCAATTGATATATCTGATCAAGCTGTGGAGAAACCAACGATTGCGCAGAAACCATTGATTGAGTCTGCGCCTGCCGAGAGCATGGTTGATCAGAAAACTGAAGAAATCGAAGTTTCACCAGCTATGCCACTTGAAAAGGTACAGCTTGCACCAGTAGATATTCCAGAGCAGGTAACTGAGAAACCTCGTGTAACTCAGAAACCGATACTAACGGCTGCACCCGCCGAAAGCTTGATCGATCAACACTCGGAAGAAGCAGAAACAGTTCCTTCCATTGTTCGAGATGAAATTCAGGTCGCACCAGTAGAGGAAATTTTGGCTGCTCCTGTAGATCAAGCGAAGATCACCCCCGAAGTAGAGGTACAAGTTGCTCCAGAAACACCGAAAAGGATTAAGAAAAAGAAGGTCGTCAAGAAGGCACTTGAAGAGGACGAAGAGCTGCAACGGCTGTTAAACTTAACAGTTGAGAAAACGGAGTTGGAAACGTACGAAAAAGTCGAACTAGATGCCAAGCAGAAAGTGAAACCAGAAAAGGGTGAGCCAGTCAAACTAGAACCTATCAAAATAGAACGAAAAGAACAGAAACCAATCAAACTTGAAATCACAGACACACCAGAACCACAAACAGTTAAACTTCGAAAAACCGTAATGCCAGAGAAGAAAGAGATCGAAGAGGTCACTGTTCCGAAGGTATTATTGAAGAGTAGGATCGTGCATGTTGAATATCCAACGGATGCTCAACATCCGCAGATCATCGACCTGGAAACCAAGCGTGGCGTTGGCGAGCTTTCAAGGACCGAAGAGGAGGACGAAGAGCGTAAGATTAAAAAGATTAAAAAGGTTAAGGTTATTAAGAAAGAAAAGCCAGAACTCGAAATCCTCGATATCGAAAAATTCGAAAAGGAACCGAAGCAGTTAGAGGACACAGAAGAAGAAAAATTAAAATATCAACGTCAAACTAAAGAAAAACCGGAAGAAGAAACCGATGACAAGAAACTTGTGTTAGGGAAAGGTAAGTTGAAGGAAGACGTAGACGAGAAAGAAGAGGTTAAATTGAAAAAGACTCCAGTCAAACCGAAGGAAGAGGCGCAGGTGGAGGAAAAACCAAAGAAAAAGAAAGAGGAACAACCGGAAACCGTCGAAGATGTGAAAAAACGGAGACATATTGAAAAGCCCAAGTTTACTCCGACCGAAATTCCTGATGTTGAAACAGAACTAGAACTGTACGAGAAACCGCCACCGGAGCCAAAAGAAAAACCTGTTGAGGAACCGGAGAAACCGAAAATACCGAAGAAACCGGTAGTACCAGAAATTCCAGAAGAACCCGAACACAAAATCATCCTGGGCAAAGGTAAACTGCCGGAACCCGAACCAGAACCTGATGTTAAGTTCCGAATTCCAGTTGGTAAAAAACCGGACGAGGAACCCGAAGAAATCAAACTCAAACCATTTAAAAAACCGTCTCCTGAAAAAGAAACTACAGAACGCGAGGTCGATCGTGATATGGCTCTGCCAAAACCGATAGACCTCCCAGAGGAACCGGAGGTGGAAATTGAAATAAAGAAGAAGAAAAAGAAAATTCCAAAGGTACCGGAAGCTCCTACATCGGTTGAGGAAATCATACAAGAGCCACCGAAAGAAGTCGAACCAGCTCAAACGCTTGAGCTTCCGAAAGAGGAGACCAAAGTTGAAGAACCTCAACCGGTCCTGGAGCCCAAAAAGTCTGTAGAACTTCCATTGGAAACACCAACCGAATTGGTAGTGCCAAAACCGGTTGAAGAAATAACAGTGGCATTACCTGATCAAATTGTCGTTCCCGAGAAGCCCAAGGAAACCGAAGTGGAAAAGCTACCGGTAGCCGCCGTTACGCAGCCTGAGGTACAAGAACTGAAGGAAGACAAGAAAAAGATCAAGAAAATCAAAAAGCCAAAAGCAAAACCTGGAGATGACGATGAACTACAGCGTTTGTTGAACCTAGAAGTTGAGAAAACATCACTGGAAGTTTACGAGAAGGTTGATCTGGAACCAAGAGAAAAGGTGAAACCAACTGCAGAGGAGAAACCAATTGCCATCCCAGAGCCAGAGGAAACGAAGGTTGAACCAACACCTAAACCAGAACCAATCATTAAAAAGGCAGATATCGTTGAACAAGAACCTATGCCCGAGCAAGTGGCACCAGAAAAAATCGATGAAAAACCAGTTATGGAAAAAATAACTCCCGACGAAGTGCAAGATGTGTTGGTTAGCATCATAGAAGAAAACCCGGTTGACGTAAAACAGGACGTTCGCGAAGAGGAAGAAAAACCTGAGACTGTTGAATTAGAGCCAGAACAACCACAGAAGAAGCCTGAAGAGAAAAAAATCAAAAAGATTGTAAAGAAACCCAAGAAGGCGTCAGTTGACGAAGATGAACAACTTCAAAAACTGCTCAATTTAGAAATTGAGAAAACCGAACTGGAAAAATATGAGAAGATTGATATTGATATTACCAAGAAACCGAAAAAGGTAGAAGAAGCACCAATCGAGCCCAAGCCGGAACAGCCTAAGGTAGAGGAGCTACCGGAGGAGGTGGTTATTAAACCGAAACCAAAGGAAAAGGTGGTAAAGCCGGTAGAGGAAGAAGTGGAGGTAGATTTCAAGATTGCAAAGAAACCACGCCTTCCGGAACAACAGCAAGAGGTTAAAGAGAAAATCACACTGAAACCTACTCCACAGAAAGCAGAAGAAACAGTCGGAGTCGAACGAATAATTAAGATCGAAATAGAGCGTACGGAGCCAGTCACCATTGAACCCGTGGTTGAAGAAGCTGATGATATTACAACCCAACAGGAAGATATTCCAACGATTGAGCCTCTAGTGGAAGAACCTGCGGACGAAATTGTTGTCCCAGAGGAAGTTGTTCCCATTCAACCCATTCAAGAGGAGATTTCCGAAGCTCAGCCACTAGTTGAAGATGTTATTCTGGAGCTGCCATCGGAAGAATCAGTAGAAATTGCAGATTCTGTTCCAATTCAACCAATCGTCGAAGAAGCAATGCCTGTTGAACCAGTTCGCAAGCGATCACTTAAGCCTGTACCACAGCCAATAGCGGTTGAAGAAGAAAAACCCAAAGAGAAACCCAAGAAGAAAACTGTGGTTGTTAAGAAGAAGAAGGCTAGCATAGACGATGATGCTGAACTACAGCGACTATTAAACTTAGAAATAGAGAAAACTGAACTGGAACAATATGAAAAGATTGACGTTGACTTCAGAAAACGTGAAAAGGTTAAAGTTGTTGAGCAACCGAAGCCTCAACAAGCAATTGAATCAACCGTTGCACCAGAAGAGACCGTACAAATCAAACCCAGGAAACCGAGTGTCAAACCAAAGGTGGAAACGGTTGAAGAAACAGAGGTTGAGTTTAAACTGAAACCGAAAAAGAAACCTGAACCCGAAGAGGTCATACAAGATGCAACAGTTACATTGAGAAAGGAAAAACCAGCAGTTGTCGAGGAATCTACTGTAGAAGAAATTGTTCTGCTGAAACCGGTGGTACCGAAACCGGAAGAAGTAGAAGATGTAGAAGAATCGATTAGATTAAAGGCTAAACCTCAAGAATATGTGACTGATGAGGCGGAAGCATCACTGGAAATTGTTCGGGAAGTTCCACAGGAGGAACCGGAGCCCGTTAAAAAGGTTGAGAAACCGAAGAAAAAAGTGGTCAAGAAAAAGAAAGACGATGACCTGGATGAAATCACTCAGAAACTACTGGAAATGGATGTACCGAAAACTGAATTGGAAAAATATGAAAAGGTCGATATTGAGGTTCCGAAAAAACCGAAAGATACAACGGAAGACGTTGTGGTAGCTAGACGTAAGCCCAAAGCAGTCATTCAACCGGAAGAGGAAGAAGAGGTTACCCACAGCTTGAAGGTACGCAGAAAGCCTGAAGCAGTAACCGAACCAGAAGAAGCTGAAGCCACCTTCAAGGTACCCAGGAAACAGTCTGCGCCCGAGAAACCGGATGATGTGGAAGCATCACTTACCATCACTCAAGAACAGGAGGTTGAAGCACCGAAGGAAGAAATCACGGAGCACGTGGTTGTTAGAAAGCAACGACCACGACCAAAACCGGCCTTCCGCAGGGAAGTTCTGGACGAAGAGGAAGTACGCATCAAAAAGATTAAAAAAGTTCGTCAACCTCGGCCAGTCTTCAAAGATGTCGAACCGGCTACGGTCACTTTCCAGCCAAGGCGCACCAAACATATCGAGGATATTGAACAAGAGTTCAAGATACAACTGGATTCCTACGCTAGAGAAGAAATCTCGATGACCGGAAGAGTGAAACTGCCTGCTCCATACAGCTACGGTGAAGAGACGGGCGAAGCGCACATAACTATTATTAAGGAAGTCAATGAAGACGATGAGGTAGTGTACGAAGTAATATACGATGACAGTGAGGTTAGTGTACAGGACGATTATGATATGTATGATGAAGATACGGAAAATGTGGTCCTTGAGCTTCGCAAACGCAGGGAAAAGCTTGAAGGTCTCATCGTACATCACGAGGAGGAGGTTTCACTTAACCTGTCGCAGCGCAAACCACAAGTCACACACGAAGAAGAATCATTCACACTGAAACAACAAAAGAAGTCTTTGGCAACATACTCTGAAGGTTTTTATCGCATTACCACATTATTCAACATTTGGCCTGATGTTCCTTTGCCAATAACAGAATTTTTCAGAGTTTGATTTATAAGATTAACACACAAATTACTCTTCAAATCTAAATCTTTGATCTAAACACTTTTATAGCAAATTCTAGCAATTCCGAAAATAAAGCAAAACAAAACTTGACATCACCGTATAATATATGCTTGAACACTGCTTACAAACTGAAACATATTAATTTGGACTGGTTGGGCTCACAGAGGCCCAACTCATTCTCTATGTCTTCTCCACATCTGTCCGGTCACAACTTTCAGCTTACTACTGAGCGCTGTAAATAAAGGCAGATCTAATATTTTATAGCTGACTACTTTAAGCAAATAATCAAAAGAAGCCGAGATAAATTGGACCTAGCTTGTAATCAAACTTCACAAATCTCTCGGTTTTTTTGGTTCTGTAATTTTGTACATATCTATTCTTCGCTGATCTATTCTCTCTCTCTCTCTGTCTGCAGTAACTAATGTACTTCCATTATTTCTAGCTTCCGATTTAAAAAAAACTGACTGTTTGTCCAGACTTATGTTTCGATTCTGCGAAGTACGATTTTTAAATCACCGTCAATGAAGTAAAACGGTAATTTTTGAAACGTGTATTCACGAGAATCGAGACATTCGTCTAAACTAAGGAACGCTGTAGAAAAGGCGGTTCCGTTAGTTTGATTATTTCTTCTCTTCTGATTTCGAATGTGTTTGATCCTATCTCTACTATCTCACTCTATTTATATTCTATCTATTGCATCGAAATAACATTTCAAAACTTTCCAAAAAAAACCTACTAGAAACCAGTTTTATTTTGCACACTGACAGTACATTACGATGTTATTTGAAGTGAAAATCTAATATATATTTTATTTGATTTCATTCAAATCGGTTTGGATTTCGATGTTATAGAAACGGCTTCACTGAAAATTGTTCGAGAAGGTATGTACTGGGTACTAGTACGAAGCACTAAGCAGGTACTAATCATAGTTTACTTTACAGAAGATGCCAGTGAAATGTACTGTATTCAATCGGTTGAGGCTGAGAATGAAGAAGCATTGCACTTGGTGGAAGGTGAAAAACTATATGTAATTGGTAGGTTCATTGAACTTTTATACTTCACGGAACAGTATAACAATTTACGCATGTCACACAGATCGTAGCAACCCGGAATGGTGGTTCGTCAAGCGCTCATGGTGTGAGGAACGTGGTTTCGTACGCCGCGAACTGCTCATGGATGCTGTTACCTATCCGCAATACGTACAGAAGACTTTGAACGAGAAGATCGATAAACTACCGATATTCGAAAAGCCCGGACCGAACGAGAAACCACAGGCTCCGAAAATTGTCGAAAAATTACAACCCATCACTACTCAGGATAACTACACCGTCCAGTTCGAGTGTAAAGTCGAAGGTTACCCAAGACCACAGATCACCTGGTTCCGTCAGACTGCTGTTATCAAACCGTCTCAAGACTTCCAGATCTACTATGATGATGATAATGTAGCAACACTTATTATCCGCGAAGTGTTCCCTGAGGACTCCGGAACGTTCACATGTGTTGCCAAGAACATCGCAGGATTTGCAGCTAGTTCAACCGAATTGACTGTTGACTCGTTTACGTCAGATCTTGGTTCAGAGTTGGCCACACTTTCACGCAAGAGTATGTCCCGTGAATCATCTCTAGCAGATATCCTAGAAGGTATTCCACCGACCTTCTCCCGGAAACCGAAAGCGCAATATGTGGATTCCGGATCGAATGTGCTGCTCGAATGCCGATTGGTTGCCATACCAGAGCCGGATATTCAGTGGTATTATAACGGTGTCGAGCTCACAAATAAGGACAACATCCAAGTGGCCGTTGAATCCGACATGCACATGTACTGTACCGTCGTTCAGATTCAGAACATCGATAAACAGCAGGAAGGTTCCTACCAGGTCGTCGCACGTAACCGCGAAGGTGAATCGTCTCTCGATATCACCGTTAAGGTTAAAACTGGCGTTCCGGAGGCACCGCAAATCTTGGAACCACTCAAGAGCATGAGTATACGACAGGGAGAAACTGTGATGCTGTCGACACAGATTGTCGGCAATCCAACTCCCGATGTGCAATGGTTCAAGAACGGCGAACTGATCAAGACCCCAACGCAAGCAGACAAAAACATTTACACAATAACTCTTCTGTCTCCAACCCATGAAAATGCCGGCGAATACACCGTGAAAGCCAAAAATCCAGCGGGTAGTGTAGAAACAACTGCATTCCTGACTGTTGACGAATCCAATGTCGGAAACCCTCAGGCCCCCCTGTTCCTGGAAAGATTCGAAGAGCAAAATGTGCTACAAGGAAGTACAATCAAATTGCCGGCCAAGGTATCCGGCAATCCAGTCCCGGAGATTCTCTGGCTACGTAACAATAACACGTTGCTTCCATCGAAGAAAGTCAAACAAGCATACGATGGTCAGAACATTGAACTCACCATTTCTAATGCCGATTCAGAACAAGATTCCGGTAACTACAAGTGTATTGCATCAAATACGGTAGGCAAAGCGTCGCATGGTGCTCGCGTAACGGTTGAAGTCGACAAAGTAACGTTTGTGAAGAAATTGAAGAAGAGCATAACCGCAGAAGAGTGCAAATCGGTTACGATGGAGTGTGAGACGTCCCACACGGTATCGACCAAGTGGTACCACAACGGAAAAGAAATGAGCGGAATGGATCATCGCGTGATCGTCCAGGAGGGTAAAACTCACAAAGTGGTGATCAAGAATCCTACCATCAAGGACACTGGTTTGTATAAGTGCACCGTGAAGGATCAGGTTACGGAGTGTAATTTGATTGTACTGGAAGCTAAGCCGGAGTTCTTGCGCAAGTTAGAAGACATCGAAACAAAGGAGAAACAGGATGCCATCCTAGAGGTGGAGATCTCATCGGAAACGGCTGAAGTTACCTGGTATAAGGAAGGTAAAAAGATTGACGAGAAAAAGAACAAGTACGAATTTTCCAAAAAGGGCAAGTCTCGGACGCTGTTGGTGCGTAGTACTTCTGTGCACGATGAAGGTGAATACACATGTACCCTAGCGGATCAAGAGTGCTCGGCTGAAGTAACCGTTATTGAACTCCCACCGGAAATTATTACTCCCCTAACAGATGTGACGGTTGCGCGAGGAGAAAATGCGATTTTCGAAATCGAATTGACTAAGGGTGATGCCCTGGTGCGATGGTACAGAAACGATACGGAATTGTCATTCAACGGGCATTACCAGCTAACGATCGACGGAAAACGGCAAACTTTGAAGATCACCAAAACTGTAGACGAAGACGCCGGAGTGTACAAATGTGTGGTCGGTGACCAACTGTCGACGGCTCGTCTCAAGGTAGAGAAGCCATTGGTCGATTTCGTTAAACGATTGCCCGACGTTACCATCACCACGAAGGAAACTGATGCGGTGTTTACTGTAGAGCTCTCGGAATCGGCTGAGGTGACGTGGTACAAGAATAGCAAACAGATTAAACCTAACAGTAAATACGAACTGATTTGCGATGGAAACACGCGTAAGCTGATTGTAAAGAACTGTACGGAAGACGACGAGGCTGAGTACACGTGTACGATCGCAAATGTGAAAACTTCGTCGACACTGAAGGTCGAGATTATCAAAGTGGCTCCCACTATCTTCGACGATGGGTCCCGTGTGTTCACGATCCGCAAGGAAGCTGATGTTACGTTCAATGTGAAGTTCAACGCCACACCGAAACCAGAAATCGACTGGTACGTCAACGGAAAACTGATTGTACCATCGGCACGCTTTGTGCCGAAGGTAGGTGAGGAAACGGCTAGTCTAACCATCCGGAAGGTTATAGAGTCAGATGCCAACGATTACACCGTGAAATTGGCGAACGAATGCGGCGATGCCAGTGCTTCGTTTACGTTGATTGTCAAAAGTAAGTACATCTTGGCTTCCGTCTCGAAAACGAATTACTTCATACTAAAGCTTTTCATTATCATTCGGTAGAACAACCTGGCGCCCCGGATGCACCGGAAGCTACCCGCATAACCGATGATTCAATCACTCTATTCTGGAAGTCACCTGAAGACAATGGAAACAGTACAATCGTCGAATACATTCTTGAATATCAGGAGAAAAATAAAAAGAAGTACGAATCCATGGGATGACGACATTGTTTATATCTAGTTTATGATGGTTTTTTTTTTGGTATTTTCACAGATGGACTGAAATTAGCAACATTACCGAGACCACCACCACGGTTACGAAACTAACAAAGAACTCCGAATACACATTCCGCGTAACTGCAGTGAATGAAATAGGCAAAGGGCCGGCATCACCAAACTCACCGTACTATCGAATAGCTGCTCCTATCCAAAAGGAAGCTCCGGTAATCAGCGAACACCTGAAGGATGTCCATGTAGGACTGAATCAAAGCATAACTTTGATTTGCGTTGTCAACGGAGTGCCGACACCTGATATTACGTGGTACTGCAACGGAAAGATTATGAAGGAAAAATCTATCACGTACGAAAATGGAGCGGCAAAGTATGTTGTGAGCAAGACTACAACGGAAACCAGCGGTACCTATATCTGTAAAGCCGTCAACGAAATCGGCAGTGTTGAAAGCAGTTGTAGAGTTGTGATCGAGGAGAAACCAACTCTGACGGTGGAAAAGAAGCAAATCGTACAGAAGCTTCGTGTTGGTGACGAATGGCGTGTGGTTGCCAACTTCGAAGGTTATCCAGTTCCCGAACTTGTCTGGTACCGTGACGATGAGATTATTCAGTCGACAACGGAACACACTATAATAACTAACGACCAAACCTCCACAATAGTTATAGGATCGTTGGATCGATCGGACAGCGGAAAGTATCTGGTTGAAGCTAGAAATACCGCTGGATCCAGCAGCATAGAACTACAGTTGAAGGTGATAGACAAACCAAGTAAACCGGAAGGTCCGATCGTTGTCAAAGAGCTCAGTCCTGAAGCTGTCGTGATCGAGTGGAAGCCACCGGCCGATGATGGTGGCTTGGAAATTTCACAATATTCGATTGAAAAATGTGACGATACTAACAAAAATGCCTGGATCAAAGTCGCCGATGTGCAGAAGAACATCAGCTCGTATTGCATTCAGAAGCTGTTGGACTCGACCCAATATCACTTCCGTGTGATCGCCCAGAACCCGGTCGGTTGTTCTGAACCACTGGAAAGCGCTACGATCACAGTCAAACAGGTTCAAACAGTCCCATCTCCACCCCAAGGACCAATCGAAACCTCGGGAATGACGAGCAAATCATTTACACTGATGTGGCAACCTTCCGAGCATAATGGTGGCAGCAAAATTACCGAGTATGTCGTAGAAATCAAGGAAGCCAAGAAGAAGGTGTGGAAGGTTATCGGAAGCACTAGTGCTAGCGAAACTTCACTACTGGTAGACAACCTGACAGCAAATCGCGCCTACGATTTCAGGATAGTCGCGAAGAATAAGATCGGTTCTAGTGAAGTACTGCAAACGGAAGAATCGATTGTTGCCGGCAAAGAAATCAGTAAGTTTGAAGAAAACCTTGGAATATGCCAGCTAATGCTTTTGTCCTGTGCTGAACTAAAACAAATATCATTCATGTTATGCATTCTGAAGATCTGTACATCCGTTGACATGCATCGCACAACGCAGCTAACAAACAATTCTCTGTATTCTGTGTTTACTAGAGGGAACCTCGAGTACCCTTGAACGAAACTAACTTTTCACTTCCCAAACTAACACTGTAGCTCTGCGCTCTAGAGAACTTCGGAACACACTAATCATACCAACTAATTCACACACCTTCACACTCAACTAGCTTCCCCTTCGGCGCCGCGCAATTTGCGTATCGTGAACGTGACCAGCAAAAGCGTCAAGCTCGAATGGCTACAACCGGAAACGAATGGTGGCTCCGAAGTGACCGGTTACGTGATCGAAAAACGGTTAACCACTGCCCAGCAGTGGACGAAGATCAAAACACTGGACGCCAACAGTCTCAGTTTCTGCGTCGACAACCTCAAAGAAAAGTCTGAACTAGAATTCCGAGTTTTTGCCGAGAATGCAATCGGCCTGAGTTCACCCGCGAACTCTGAGAGTGTCGTACTGAAATCACATGCCAGTAAGATTGTTGTTCTTATTTGTTTTGTGTTGAGCTCTTAACCCCTGTCAGCTGGACATTAATGGATGGTTTGTTTGCTTTTTCTGAACAGCTGTACCTTCGCCACCGACTGGACCTCTGGAAATACGTTATCTGGGCCCGAACATTAACATTGCAGAATGGGGTATTCCCGAATCCGATGGAGGTGCACCATTGGAGGGATACAATATCGTCATTCGTAACGTGAAGAAGACAATGTGGATGGAGGTAGGTCGTGTTGATGCCGACTGTCAATCATTCAACATCAAAGACCTGGCCGAGGACGAGGAGTATCTGGTCAGGATTATGGCTCGCAACGAAGTAGGCTGCAGTGACCCACTGGAATCTGACGAACCCTATAAGGTTCTATTGGGTGACGGTAAGCTCTAATGATCGAATCGCCTTTTAAAGAATATTATGTCAACAACAACGAAAAATTACTTTCAGTTCCGGAGGACATCCATGACGAAACTACGCGTGACTTCTCCGAACCCACCGGTACCAATACCTCGTCCTGGTTGAGGGAGCACAACATGACCGCAGACATTTCCAGTTACGCTAGACACAAGCTGCTCAGGAGACGAGAATACTTCTTCAAGTTGTGGATCAACGCGAAGACTCTGTTCAAGTGAACAGCCGACAAAATTCCTAATCAAAACTAGCTCAAGAATATTTTACTACGTAAATGGCATATTATACATTCATACGGACGGTTCAATTCTCGTCGTACCAGAAAACTACTTTAAGCCAACTAGACGAATCTATTTAGCCAGACATTTGTCTTCAGATGTTTAACATAAACACAAGTGCTCAGTTTGAAAATGTATGTAAATGTTACCCTACCTACGAAGTCGCACAAATAGGAAAATTCTGGAAATACACGACTACAATTTGTTTCATGTAACTGTGATACAGTCGAGGATAGAAAAGATCAAAGCCAAAACAAACAAAAACAAAGCTAACGAAAGAGTTTCACAACGTTTCTAACAAAACAACGAAACAGCGATTCTTCTGTAGGGAAAGCTGTCCAACATTCACACTCCCGAAATATTCTCTTCGGGAGCGAAAACAGAACCAACCGAACATTTTTATTTCTATACATTAGCGTTTACATGTTGTTATATGGTCACTATAAATTGCTTTGTTTCATAATACTATTTATTGTAAATTCGTAAATCAGCAACACTGGAAAATTGCACCCGCGCGGATTCCCGATCAGCATGACAACTTAGCAGATCAACGAAACTGAACTGAGATAGTGAGGAGTGACAATTAGTATAGGTGCGTATATTAATCGAACCCCCCACCGATCTGCCGCTGTTTGGAGGATGCAATTGCCGTGTTGGATACCATCCTAATAGACAAGACGCTCGACGTCGAAGATAGTTTCGAAACAAAATTCGTACAAGAGTCAAAAACACTGTATTTGTAGTTTGAGTTTTATGATTTGACGAATCAAAACGATACCTTATGTTTACCAATAGTGTGTTTTATGAAATATAAAAATGAATACGAACGAAAATTTGGTTTACTTGTTTATTTCGAGCAGTTGTTGAACTCCCGAAAGTTAAGTATAACTATATCTAGCCGACACGCACAAAACTAGTTCTATACCAACCATGTCATTGTTCGCGACAAAATTTGGACACCCCTAAATACGTATATCGTTGAAAATGGGGGCGGCCCGTTTGGCATAAGGTCATTTGGCATAATACCGTTAGGCATAACGCCGTTTGGCATAATGGTTATTTGGCATAACAGTTATTTGGCATAACGGCCCTTTGTCATAATGGTTATTTGGCATAATGCCATTTGTCATAATAATAATTGGATTCGTAACATTTTAATCTAATGTAAATTTTCATTTATTTTTCGATAGAGTGATGTTTTGCAAGGAAAACTCGTACGAAATGTGTGAATTTTATATTCGGTCCGAATATTCCGATAATATCACGTGAAATAGCATTATTATTTTTTATTTTAAAAATTCTGTAGTAAATAGCACACTGTCATTTTATATAAGCAACTCACTTAGTGCTAGCACAATCTTCTGTTCGTCATAGATGATTCAGGTCGAGACGGGCGAAGGCCGCGAGTGCGCCGGCGACCATTATGCCAAATGACCATTATGCCAAATAGCCATTATGCCAAATAACTATTATGCCAAACGGCGTTATGCCAAACGGTATTATACCAAACGTGGTAACCCCTTGAAAATACTTCATCAACGCGTAAAATATTTCGCATACTAACGAGCGTATGTCTGTTAACTGTGTAAAATCAAATCATTTTCGTCGAAAATTGGACCTCCAGAATGACCTTTGAGAAAAATAGTTTTGATGGTCAAATGCCTGAAATCATATTTAAATGTTAAGGGCTAAGAAATTATCTACCAAATAAAAAAATTTCCATCTCATAAATTGGTACATGTTTTATTTTAATGATTCTGTACACTAAGAATCGGCTGCGAAGTCTGTTGAAACAGAAAGGCCAAATTCCACAAAAGGAATGTAATGCCAGGACTTTGCTTTTCGGGTGACGGCCAGGATGTAGAGCATGTTCGATGTACGTTGCTACTATGTCTGTTTCGCGTTTTAGAGTGACTAAAACAAGATTCAGAGTGGCGAAATGGTAGCGCGTATGCACGGAATGCATAAGAACGCAGGTTCGAGTTCTGTCTCTGAGCGAACCTTTTCCAATAAATCATCTTTTCTGTTAGTTTTTCATTCATTTGGCTTCTCCAATATATGTTTCCGCTCAGTCATTGCAAAACTGAGCAGATATTAGCTCTAGGGAGTCAAATCAGGTGAACAAGGTAGATGCGCAAGTAATTGGAACCCTAAACCGATTTTCTCCATGCTGGTGATGCTCATATCACTCAGATAAGGCCTTAAGGTTTCGGAAGGGGCCAGGGCAGTTACAGCTAAAATAATTTACCAATATTTGCAAAACTGCAAGTTTTTGATACAAAATAGTCATTTAGACACTAAAATATGATTTGTTGTTTTTATTGGGCGACGAAGCCCATTGTTGGTTGAAGGGATACTTCAAAAAGTGAAATTTTCGCATCTGGTGTGAAGACCAGCCAGAAGCATTGCAAGCGCTACCAATGCATCTAAAAAAGTCACTGTTTGGTGTGGATTATGGGCCGGTAGCATCATCGGGCCGTACTTCTTCAAAGGCGACAATGAGCGGAAAATTACTTTGTGCTACCATGTGGTGATTTACGATTTTTTTGCCCAAATGGAAGAATGAGGTTTCAACCAGACGATACCACATCCCACACGGCACGCGAAACAATGGCCAAATTGAGAGCTGCCTTTGGTGAACAGTTTATCACACGTTTTAGGCCCGTCAATTGACCGCCTAGATCCTGTGACTTAACGCCTTTGGACTATTTCTTGTGGGGCCATGTTAAAGCTCATGTCTCATGTCAAGATAAATCAGCAACGATTGACGCACTGGAATCCAATATCGAAGCATTTATTCGTGAAATACCGGCCGAAATATTGGAGAGAGTGTGTCAAAGTTGGACCTATCAATTCCAATAAAGATTTCACCAATATTCTCATATTTTCTGTGTCTTATTTTAGGAAATGAAGTCCTACACGAAAGAAATTTGTCATAACGACCTTTCTTCTAAAAGCAGTCGTTCTCTAGATATTATTCTAAATGAAGTTTTGTCAATGTTGGTAAATTGTTTTAGCTGTTACTTCGCCAATTCACACTAACCAAATTTACACCTAAATGTGGTCTTTAAGTTAAGGGTTGAGACAAAATGATTTTTAAAAAATGTCTACAGTTGCTTCTTGAGCATCATTTTTGTACAACTGTGAACAGTTTCCGAGTTATCCCGTTTTGAGGAAATGCATGCAAAAATATATACGCCATTTTGAAAAATTAGTCTTGAGTTGAATCGGTCTCTCCATCGATACAAAACAAACGGATTGCCATTCTAAAAACGTGTGACAAGTTTCGATGAAATTGAAAAAAAGTCGATTCTAATTTTGCCACTTTTGCTGTTGTTAATTTCTGGAATTGCTCTACTACAACCAAAAATATTCACGACTATTTCAAAAATTTATTAGGTTATAGAGACAAAAGGCTTTGTTCTAATTTCATGGTCGATTTGCTCTCATTCAAAATTTCGATTAAACGCAACTGAACTCTATTCAACACGAATTTGATTTATAGAAGTAACAGGAGCGCAAGATTTTGCTAGTCTCAAGCACCCAGTATACACAATCCTTGAACGCTTGTGTTCGCTGCATTTGTCGAATTAACCAGACAAGCGAGGTTCTGCGCTCCTGTTACTTTTGTGCAGGAAATTCAAGTAAATAGTGTAACATTCTAGGTAATGCTGCATGAAACATAATTTGTGATTGGGTTTATACTATGGAAACTATTGTCATTATAAATGTTATCAATCTCAGCATGTATGTAAATACTATTTGCAGTTTTTATTGACGGTATTACTCCATCACCACGAGCATGAATGTTTCCATTTCGGTGTTATTTTCACTTATCTCTATTCAACACGTTTCGAAAATGCATATGTATAAACCGAAAGTTAGCATCTTGGTATATAAAAATTGTCCACATACATCGATATCCGACACCCATTCATCCTTACCATTCTGAAAATGCTCATATGGCATATTATGGTTAGTTTGAAATTGAACCTTCCAGAATATTATCATATTCAAAGGAAATGGCTGCATGACAGATAATCTTGATATTTGATATTTTCGCAATACTGGTCTTGAAATTATAATCATAAATTTGAACACAACTTCATTTATTATCGAATTATTAAATTTGACTAAAAATTACGTATTTGACAAAGAATGTTATATGGATAATTTTTGAGCTGGAAATATAATGATACCAAGTAGGAAAATATTTGCAACACAGAGAGCATAAGAAAATGTCTTTAAAAAAGGTTGGTGAGTAATGTCAGAGACATAACTGGATTTTCGTAAAGTGTAAATATTCTGTGAAGAATATTATTCCTTGTATCTAGAACCTAGAACCGTGACCTGTATCATAAATAGAATTTCTTCAATGTTTGATTGACTACAATCGGTCGAGTCTTGTAGACAACCCTGTAATTGTTTTAATAGTCTAATATGATTAAGATAATCGCTTAGTAGAAGTTAGTATCCATCAACGTCTCATGAATTAATATTCGAAGAATGCAGGGCAGTTTCCAACTTTCGTCTAATACGTCAATGAAGATATTGCGTCATGGTGCAATTCTTGTATTTTTGGTTAGTTATAGGTCGTACGAAGCGTTACATGCGTTACATTTTGTAAATTAAATAATTGATGGGCGTTACATACGTTACTTTTTGCTTTTCTCATATAGGAAGGTTATGCAATCACTGTGAAAACCGACTTTTGATCCGAGGCCCGGAGGTCCGAGTGTCATATATCATTCAACTCAGTTCGTCGAGTACGCAAAATGTCTGTATGTGTGTGTATGTGTATGTAAATAACATTTTTTGCACTCACTTTTCTCGGAGATGGCTGAACCGATTTCCATGAACTGAGATTTAAATGAAAGGTCTTGTAACCCCACACAAAGATCCTGAATTTTATTCGAATTCCGGTTCTAGAATTGCAGGGTGATATGTGCAACAAAAAAAATAAATTTAGTGTACTTACTTTTCACAGAGACGGCTAAACCGATTCTCACAAATTTAGTTTCAAATGAAAGGTATAATTGTCCTAAACAAAGTTCCTGAATTTTATTTTGATCCGACATCCGGTTCCGGAGTTGCAGGGTGATTAGTGAAAAATTCTTATTTCAAATTACTTCCTCACTTTTCTCAAAGATGGCATGACCGATTTCAACAAACTTAGATTCAAATGAAAGGTCTCATTGTCCCATATAAAACTTCCAAATTTCATCCGGATCCGAATTATATGGTGAAGTGTTTTGAAAACTGGATACCGTCACTTGAAGCGGCGAAACAAAACACGTAAAAAACTTTTCCAATCGGTAGTCATTGTCAGTAGACGGCCAAACATTAATTTGGCATTTCTTGCTCTTGGGTTTTTGATGAACGACCGAAGATTATAGCCATATACTCAAGAATGGATTCCAATCGCTTTTCTCGAACCAACTTCGCTTATACCGGTTCCCAGATTCCGTTTTTCTCAAGTACCACTTTTCGTTTCCTCCGAGATGGCATAACCGACCTGAGTACTGTTTCACCCTGTAGGTTATACTAGTTTATGGACGAACCTTCTTGTTTTTTGAGAATCAAAGAAAATTATTTTCAAGAATACCACACATTTACATTTGATAATATGTGAGACATGAGAAAAGCATCATTACACCACTAGGTGGATTAAAACAGGTTTTTTTAGTTATAGACGTTACGAAGCACCACACGGGTTACATTTTCGTAAGTAATAGACGTTACATGCGCTGTTTTTATTAAGGTTAAGGTGTTATGAGGCGCTACATGTGTTTTTACTATTTTGTAAGTTATAGGTGTAAATTGCGTTACATTTTCTGAGGTTAAACGCGTTACTTTTTCGCAAGTTATAGGTGTTACGAAACGTTACATGCGTTACTCTTTGTAAATAAAGTAAAGGTGATATAAGGCGTTACATGCGCTACATTTTGGAAATTTCAAGCGTTACTTTTTTGTAAATAAAAGGTGTCATGAACCGTTACATGCGTTATTTTTCGTAAGTTATAAGCATTACGAAGCGTTACATGCGTTATTTTATGTAAGTTATAGGCTGTACATTCGTTATTCTTCAAGAATGAGGTGCTACAAAGCGTTATTTTTTTTGTAAGTAATAGATGCTATGAAGCGTTACATGCGTAAATTATAGGTGTTACAAAAGTTAATATTTTATAAGTTCGATGGCGTTGAATGCGTTACATTCTAAGGTGTTCTACATCAAATCTTTTATTTTTGCATTGCGTGTGAGGGTTGCCCATCATTGAATGTGCAAGTGACAGCGTAAGCTTCCCAAGTAGCAAACATTGTTCTTATAGGGACCGTGCACGAAGGCGTGGTTTAGTGGCCCGGCGACAACAGCGCACGAGGCGGCGAGTGGAAAAAAATAATGCTACCATAGCAAAACTTGTGAACTGAGTTTGAAAATACTTTCTAGCGTATTTTCTCTGCGGATTTTTTTCCGAACCCTATGGAACTATTCGCATGTGGTGCGAACGATTGTTCAACATCGACTGACTATTAAATTTCGAATCGAGTTATTCATTCTGTATCTAAATACGGCCACGTCGTTTTCTGTCATTGCAGTTGGATTTGTGTATAATATTTGTCATATTCACTCAAACTCAAATACTCAAACGATATTCTCAGACCATTAAATGGTTTTTTTATCGACTTGACCGGAAACACTGAAAAATATCTTGCTAAAACATTCTAATTTCAGACCTTTATTAAAAATTGCTTCTGTGTAATTTCTTTTTATACTGTCACTCAAAGAAAATACCATAATAAAATGTTTTAAAATTTTTTTAAATAAAGTAAGTTCATCTCGAAGTTATTCTTACTTTCACTGAATTGCAATTATTACATCACTTACTATTACTTTATTTTCAGAGCAAAATAGACCCAAATAACTTTCCATCCGTCAAACTTTGAAATGGGCCACAGTTTTGGATAAATTTAAGTATTCGATAAAAAATAACTGTCCGACTGTCAAATTTTAACTAAAATTTCAAATAATTCGCAGGATGGTCCATACTCTTAGAATGGAGGAAGAAAATAAATTGTGATCGTAAAAATGCTAGCAATCTCACGAGTAGCCCTGTTTGACGTATATTGAAAATACGAGTCACGAAGCTAACAACAAATAATTATATTATTGAAACGCTGAACTGTTTTGCCTTTCTCACATAGAAAGGTTATACCATCACTTGAAATCGACTAGTAAAAATTGGCCAAGTGTCATATGCCATTCCACTCAGTTCGTCGAGCTGAGCAATCTATCTGTGTGTGTTTCTCGAAAATGACTTAATCGATGTTGACCAACTTAGATTTAATTTCATCCCGATCCGACTTTCGGTTCCGGAATGATAGGGCAAAGTGTGGTAAAAATTGTGTACCGTCACTTGAAGAGTCGAAACGAAAAAAGTAAAAAGTTTTCTAAATTGGTCTCGAAAGTATTCCTGGTTTTCGAATAACGACGGCAGATAATAGTCATACACTCAAAAAAAGGATCTCACTTACTTTTACACTTAGTCCGGTTCAAATGAATGATCTTATGCTCCTACCGAAAATCAGCATATTTTTCGGTTGCAATTAAAACCATGTTAGTTGATGGCCATACGAACCAACTTCGATTATACGTTCTCGGGTTCTAGTGCCCGAAATACCTACAATAATGGAACTCACTTCGTTTTCTCATCGATGTCAGAGAACTGTTTCATTCTGTAGGTTATACTAGTTAATGCACAAACAATCTCTTTGGTTTATTTTAAGAATCGGAGAGAAATATTTTAAATAGTATACCACAGTATTATATATGAGAATATGATTGATGTGAGAAAAGGATCATTACACCACTATGTTGTATTAAAACAGGTGTTTGACTATTTTATTCAGCGTGAACATATGGTAACAGTGTAGAGCTACGGTAGAGGTTTTTCGCCTATTCGCCACTAATGGCGCTACTTGTTATCGTGTACGGTCCCTATATTGTATTTCTTAACCCTTCCCGCAACGATTGTGTGGTTGGAAAAGTTTCTTGTTTGATGTATCACAGCAGTAATATTTGTTGAGAGAAAACTGGATATGGAACTGTTTAAATGAACATATTGTACAGTCAGTTAATAAAACCGATCTGGAATATAATCCTTTCAGGTCTTTGAGTTAGTTTCACAAGCAGTAATATGAATGACTTTCACATTTGTAACAAATCCAACATATCCAACAAAAATACTCGTACTGTAGCAATTGTGAAACATGTCTATTTTAACAACTTTCTTTGCGTTTCGCCTTCGGCTCGTCAGTGCTTAAAGCAGTTCAAGTAGAACTGCCATCTCCGTCTAGCAGTCCAACTTAAACCGCTAAGCAGACGCAAAGTCCACACTACTTATGTGACCCTTTAAGGATATAACACTAGGTGCCATATCCTATCTGACGTCTCGGGCGTAAACGTATGACGACTGGCCGCAGAGTTTAAACATTTAGGGGTTTTTTGTTTTGTGCAAAAAGCACATATTTTGTTTCAACTTTCTTTGCGTTTCGCCTTCGGCTCGTCAGACGCTTACTGTGCGTCTGCTTAGCGGTTCAAGTTGGACTGCTAGGCGGAGATGGCAGTTCTACTTGAACTGCTTTAAGCACTGACGAGCCGAAGGCGAAACGCAAAGAAAGTTGAAACAAAATATGTGCTTTTTTGCACAAAACAAAAAACCCCTAGATATTATTTTAACAAGTTTTAATTGCTACTTGGATTTTATTTGCGATCGTTTGGTACGAAGATTGCAACGCAAACTGTTCACTCAATTGATTATTCTCACTTGCGATGTGCATATTTCAACAGTTTAGTAATTCTTATAGCTCTTTTGTAAACATTTATAGCCCTTAAAAGGGCCAATTTGTCGTTGTTCACTTCTCGGTGTATTTTGCTCTAATACAAACGACCACCAACCGAATGCTGATGTAATTGCCCTATTTATTGATGTTAGGAAAATATTTTGTGACTCTTTAAAAAGTTGGAAATTTTATGAACAGAATTTTTAGCTATTTCGACTCATGGTCATCAGAATAGGACTTGTGTTTTTTAGTCAATTTCTTCAATATTTCAAATTATCAATTGTGAGCTTTATTGCACCCGCTACCTGTATTGATGCTTTTGGATGAATGTAGTCATCTTACTTTTAGCTGTATTTAGACAAAAACCCATTAAATTTTGTCTATTATCTGTATCTGTTACTGTTTCATGACGTTCATTACAAAATAGCAAAGAAAATAAAAAAGTAGAACCAAACGGTTTTTTTTTTCTTTGAAGCGATCCACTGAACAGTTCCATACGCCGTGAACCTTTTCTGGAGCAAGTTCATGCAGCGAACGTGTTGAAAACGATTAATGACTGTGCAGACAGAAAGCTCAGCTCCACTCATGGCATGGTAAATCGCACGCGAGCATTGTTTCGCCAATTAATATGCAGGCCACATTGCTTCAGCACAAAAGAAAGATCATTGCATCAAAAGCGAAAGGTTCGGCAAATGGCGGGTGCAACTACAGACCAGCAAACCAGACGACCTAGCCGCAAACAAACATTGCATAACTAATAAACTGCCATATACTATAAATATGCACGAAGATTTACGCTTAGCCTGAGGTCTCCAGTAGAGTCGGGGATCATTGGGGAAATGAGCGTCACTTCTGTTGGCATAATACATGCATGCACTGAACGGTAGCCAATCCAGTCCCATACCGCACATATTTGGACCCGCTTGACGGGATTCGCCTCATGCCGGCAGCAGCGTTGACAATCAAGATAGCAATTTTACTACACCTGTTTGATGATCCGTACAAGTAAACACGCAAAAGTAAAGCATTCATGCTCAAGATGAAAACTTAGATAATGCATGTTTATGACGGACGCCAAATGAGAGAGCTCTCTTTACCGTAAAGCACCAACACTAATCAGTGATCTAAAGTGCATGCTGTAACTAAGGCATTTTCCAGAGAGCCCGTAACTGGGTTGGTTTTCTAGAAGCGTTCCAGTTGTGAGTGGAGTGAGTGGAGTGTGTTTATAAGGCATAGCTACCCACTCGGAGTTCGTCATTTCATACCGAAGAGTACGAATGCATTTTTCGCGCGTCGACGTTTACACGGTGAAAATAAAAGTAGCATTTTTGAAAAGCCTATAATATAGCATGTACCAACATGTGTTACCTAATAGCATACTTATGCATAGACTCGAGAGGCACACCCGATACAGGAGCTGCGCAAATGACTCACGCGTAATTGAAGGCTTGTCTCCGAAGAACAGAAAAAGAATCACGTCGCTATGGAAATCCAACAAAAGGGGGGCCCAAGTCAGTGGACATTGGTACAGTAGCACCAAAATTTGCGAATCTTTATGTATAGATTTCTGGTCGAATCTTCTATGGAGTGATTTTTGAAGCAATCTCCAATCAAGAATATTAATTACACAAATTTTCAAGACTAGGCAACCGATAGTTTTTTTTAAGCCACACTCAAAATCATCTTAAATTCTTAAATAAAGTATACACCTTCCATATTAATTTGAAATATCTTTTTTCTTCAATTTAAAATTCATTCTTTTCTCTATTCACAAATTATTAAATCACAATTCCTCTATTTTCTTCTTATGATTCCTCGCTTCATAAATTTTTTTTTTTCTTTTCTGTCAATTGACATTCTAAATTTGAATATTCTCTTTCATTAGATAGAATTCCTTGTTCTTTCATTTCAAGTTTCTGGATTTCTTGAATTCATATTTTTTGCATTTGTTCTCTACTCAATTTACGACTCCACCATTTGATATTATACATTATCTTTCTGCACTATTTTAAAACATAATTTTGTGTTTCTTAATAAAGGTTATGTAATTACTGTGAAAACCAACTTTTAATACAAAGCCCGAAGACCGAGTGAAACATACCATTCAAATAACTTCGTCGAGATTGCAAAATTGGTATGTTTGTATTATGCATGCTTGAGTATGTGACAAAAAATATTCACTCATTCATATTTCTTGATTACTGAAACAATTTTCACAACCAAATGCTCAAATGAAAAGTATTGTTGTCACAAAGAATTTTTTTAAAGTTTCATACAGACTTCCAGTTTCCAGATTACAGTGAAAAATGTGCATAAAAGTGTTCAAAATATGCACTCACTTTCCTCCAAAATGGTCGACCCGAATTTTCCACACTTATACTAAAAAGAAAGACATTATTGTCCCAAAGATTTTTGTTTTGAATATAACTTCCGGTTCCAGAATCATAGAATCAAGAGTGAAAAACACTGAAAATTCAGCAGTTTGCTTTAATAGAACAAGATGTACAGGGGAACTAATTTCTCAAAAGTAGTCAAAAAAAATTTACTACTTACAGCATATTTCACAAAAACAAAATCGATTTTCTTCAGTTTGAATGAAATCTGGCACACATTTTCAGAATACGAGTAGAAAACCATTTATTTGCACGGATGGAGTGACCGATTCAAATCAAGGCGGAATTTTAAAAAGGGCGACTACAACAATATGCACTTTTGCTCAAATTGTGGTAACTCGGAAATGGAAAATTATTTTAAAAAAATGCTCGTGAAGAAAAGGTGACAGGTAATCAATAGGATACTTTAAAAAATCAACACTGAAAAAAATTAGAATACTCCTTCAAGAATTAAAAAATCAACCGAAAACATAGAACATCCTTTTTTTTAAATAATAAATAATAACTCTAACTTGAAATCTGCATTGAATGCAAATTGGATTAGTTCGAATTAAAAAATGAAGAACTTTCTGCTAAAACACTTAACCAATATTTGAAATATGATTTTTCGAAGAAAAATATTGAAACAAAAAATCGTTTTTTTTTTACATTCATGTCTTGATATCTCGGGAACGGCTACTTAGTTATAAGCAAATCTATTTATTTTTAGAGTGAGAGGTATGGGGTACGGGACAACCAGTTTCAGAAAATGTTTTTTTTACCTTTTTCTTGTAGTTTGTAAGTATAGAACCTGGGATCGATGATTCAGTGTAAGTTACCACAAAATATTTTCTGGTCATTTTTTACAAAATCTACTGAACCGATTCTTTTCAAACTTTCAACAAACTTTCTGGTTATAAAATACCTTCCCCCGACGTTTTTGATTTTTTTTTTCATTTTCATATTATGGTAGCTTTTCACTTAAAAATTGGCGGAAAATTTAGCGTAAGATCGCATTTTTTGCTTAAATATGCCACGAACTGTTAAAAAATAAATAAAATAACTCGTACTTTAAGTAAATTTCAGAACATTCTTGATTTCAGATAATTCTACGCTGAGTTATTGTGTTAATCGCGCTGCGTGATTCTCAAAAGAGGTTTTGGGGAATGCTCTGATACCGCCTTATTTTTCAATATTAATATACGGAAATTTGAATAAATTTTCTCAAGCTGTTTTCTCGATACAAAAAAAGTTTATTTAATTCAAATTTCCTTTACTCCCCTCTTAATCTGTAGAATTATATTCTAGTGTTTAATATAATGAATATTTTCCATTAAAAACGTTTGCAAATGTTGATAAATTGTTTCAGCTGTGACTTCTTGATTTATCAATTCACACTAATCAAATTTGCATCGAATATGGACATAAAAATAAGGTTATTTTTTTGTTAAACATTGAAAATACATTTTAATTATAAAATTTATTTATTCGATTGATTAGCTAATTTTTGAGTCCTTTTTTCAGTGTATATATTTTCAGAGTGTCCAATTGATTTTTTTAAAACTTCTTGGACATCATTTTTGTACTATTTACCTGTCTTCGAGGACCACGATTTGAAGAATGTGCATGCAAAAATACATCAGCTCTTTTTATAAATCAATCAATCGTATGCAAAGTTCCATCCGAATTGGAATATGTTAGGTCTGGTTACTTGCTAATAATTCCTGTATTTGCTTTCTTATGGCCCTATGCAACTTAATTCAAATTCAATTTCCAGCTTCGGTATTACCAGGGAATGTGTGGAATTTTTCAAACTGTCGCATAGTGCAATAATTTTCTAAATCTTAGAAACGGTTCCCTAATTTATTTACTAATTGATTTGGAGCAGAGAAAAGCCCCACTGGAGTTGATACTTATTGAGTCTCTCTCTCTCCAGCAGGCATAAAACCTCCTCGTCTTTTATGTCAACAGATGAATCCCATCCAAATGATACATTATTTAACTATAATTTAATACAATACTTGCAAATTAACATAGTTTACTTAACACTCACAAACTAAAATACAAGAAACATGCGTATTATAAATGATTTCATTCTTAGGTCAAGTTTTTTTTAAATAGAGGAGAGAGCTGGGTTGTGAACCGGATCTTATTTTTAATCTGTAACTGTTTTAAAGAATAAACATACCAAATAATGCAATATGTCACTGAAAAGCTGAACATAACGCTAATTTTTTTTATTTAGACAGAATTTATATTTGATCGTTCGGCTTGACATTTGCGTTGCCTATTTGTAATCAGTGATGCTAATCTAAAAAACCCTTCTTAGTCCACTTAGTGGAATTTTCATATATCTTGAAAAATCACCATAAGGGGGGGTACATGAAATTTTCGGAATCGAAAAAAAATGTTTGATGCCAAAAGTTTTAGAATTGCATGTAACGTCGAGATTTAGTGTCATCTCGAAAAAAAATCCTAGAAAGTCGATTTTTTCAAAAAAATGTTTTGAGATAACACTAAATCTCGACGTTTCATGAAAATTAAAATTTTTGGCATAAAAAGAAAAAATTTCGATTTCGAAAATTTCTTGTACTCCCCCCCCCCCCCTATGGTGATTTTTCAAGATCGAAAATTTTCAAACTTTAACCGCTGGGCAGCACCCCTTACCCATGCCCGATTAAGCTCAAATTCTGCATGAGGACTTTTTTCGAGGTGCTTAAACTTTTGAGCACTAACGCTTTACGAAATTAGAGGTGATCCCAAAATATTGGCACCTTTATATATAAGAGCGGTAAAAATCAAAGTTTTTTTGTCGGTTATGTCACTTATACCATTATATCTCCGAAATCTATTTATGCAATCACTCATGAAATGAAAAAATCTCGTAGTCTTATAGGTAGCTATTGAATTTCACACCGTCATTTAGAGCGACGATGCAAAAAAAGGTAAAATTCTTCTAGATTTGGCTTAAAACTGATTCAATTTGTAGGCTATATTAGTCACTTACTAAACGAACCGTCTTTGGTTATACTGGTTCCAAGTTCCTGGTTCCAGAAATACCAGAAGTAGTGGTCAAAAAGTTTAATACGAGGCTCACTCAATTCTCTCAGAGATGGTTTGATCGATTGATCACAAACAGGTTCAAACGAAAGTTCCTATAGTATCATAGATTGCTGTTTAATTTTACCCGAATCCGACTTCCGGCTCCAGAGTTATAAAGTAAAGTGTGTTTAATCATTTAGTGCGACGATGCAAAATAAAGATAAAATCTTATTAACTTGGCATAACTGTTTACAAATTGAAAAGGTTATGTTTATACCCAAAGAAAGTTTCTTATTTATTTTATTCAGGATTGAAAAAAAAATTCTTGACAGAATCTGCTAGTGATATTTTTGAAAATATAAGTAATATGAGAAAGGCATCAGTACACCACTAGGTTGATTTAAAAAGTTTTTTTGACATTAAAAATACCTTACTCTTCGCTATACGGGCCTGGTGTCAATTAGAAGTTTCAAAACTAGCCGCGTAACTTTTTTTCGTCATAATTTTGAACGTTAATAACTCAATCATTTGTTGATGGATTGATATAATTTAACAACCAATCGATTCGGAAACTTTTAACGTAAACATATATGGCAACGTTGTTTTAGTATTTCAATAGCATACTATTGAAAAAATGATTAGAATCAACCTATGTTTTCATCCACCAATCCCAATTGTACAAAATGACGTCAACTTCTTGTTCGGCATAGGAGGCTTTGCGTCATGCATAAAAAACACCGCATCGTTGTGGGTAGTATGAAGAGAAATCTATAAATATATGCTGCAAATCATTTCTTGATTTCAGTTGATGTTTGACTGTAAATGAAACAAGTAGCTCGTCCAGTGAGCTGATGACTGAATTGTACATATATGCGTTCACTTGCTGGATTGTCGTTTTTGCATTATGTGTTAGTGAAATTTCCTGTTGTCTGCGCAACACCGTGTTCGCTGGAGTATCTTATATATCATCTAGCTATTGAAGAACCGAATCAGCGTGGTTACCGATTCTTTTGAAATATCCCATGCATTTAGTAAATTTTTGGTCGATTTCGCCATTAAAAATGCCTTTCACTTCGCTTCCCGAGGCTGGGTGTCAATTTAAAACATGCAAAACTAATCACGTACTCAGTCATTTGTTGATGGTTTTATATAATTCAACAACCAATCGATTCGGAAACAATTAACTTAAACTTACGAGATAACTTCATTTGAATATTTTAATTGCATACAATTGAAAAATTGGTTTGAATTGAGTATTTCATTTTGGTTCTCTGGTAACTATCAGGCCAATTTAGAATTATCGGCGATAGATTTTTCGGATCTAATTTGCAGCGCTTGTTCCTCGATGATTTGTTAATGGATTCTCCTCATTTAAATGATTCTCAATTCAATTCAAAAACTTAACAATGTAATAATTTGGGGAAAGGAATCAAATTTGAATAGAATCATTTATCGAGAAAGAATCTAATTGTCAATTTTATCATTCGCTAACAATCTAAGCGCTTAAACTAGAGCAAGTTTGTAATTAGTCAATTGAATAAGTTTTTTGTTTAGTGTATCATCATCATTATCATCTTTATTATTGTATTAATTATGAAGACCCTAGAAATATTCCATTTTGAATGTTATTGTGCTCGGTCGTGTCTTGAATACAACCTCTAATTTTTTACGTTTATTCAATAGTACAAATAGATATCAGCAATAAAAATAAACTCGGAGTATAAGGAAATCGATTTCAAAGTGATTACTACTATATTTTTGTGCAAACTACGATTAAACATGAAAAATCTTCGGAAATGTGTAAGATTGGATATGGTTAGGTTAGGTGTTCTGTGTGAATCAATATTTAAATTAATAAATTGTTCATAATTCATTACGCCGAATCGCACCGCCACCGCCGCCGATGTTTTCAGGAAATGGTGTCACGCCGATTCGTCGTCGCCGCTGGTCAAAAAGACGCTTTAGCCGCCGCTGTTGACAATTTCGATAGGCGCACAGGTCTAATGTAAATATAGTTTAGACTGCAGGGCGAATCCATTAGGAATTTTTCGCATCGCTTAAGGCGTTGCTGTTCGATTGATGGTGATCGATGGATAGCTTGTATGTTACTAACTATTAAAAAACAATAAACTATTAAACTACAACTAACTATTAAAAAACAATGAACGAATTGATAGCGAGCCTACCGACAGCCGGCTGTCCGGAGCTGCACGTATTCTCGAATTGCAACGTATTCTCGGAAGCCGGCTACCCAGAGCAATAAACACATGATGATATTATTCTAAAATTTACTAACAAACAACCTCTCTCTGTGATATATGTGGAAATGCAAGCAGTGAACTAACATTCGTGCTATTCCTATTCAAGGTCATGTTAGTTGCTAGCCATAAGAACATACTTTGACTATACCGGACTTAAGATTCTGGTACCGGCAGTACCTGAAATGGTGCCCAAAATCTAGAAGTTACCCACTTTTATCAGAGATTTTACTAAACTTGGATTCAAAATTACAGTCCCATAAATTGCTAGATACGAATTCAGGTGACGGAATTATAGGGTTATAAGTGTAAAATATTTCAAACAGTCACCATTAAAAGAATTAGGCTTCAATTGTTATCTGGTGTAACATGGCATTTAGATTTTTTTTTAGTTCGATACAGATGACAAATTCTCTAATGGACGACATCTTAAAGCGACAGTGACAGGTTGTAAAATGAAACATAAATTACCTGGTATATATTTTATCTTGTCATCATTAGGAACCCTTTTAGCGTGAAACGTTACTCACGTTGTAACCAAAACAGAAAAATGTAATTTCCCTAATTCAAAGTTCTTTAATTCCGCTTAAATTTCCCTTAAAACTAACATGGAATCAAAAATTCAATCACATAATTCACCCCTGGCATACGCAAGCTATGATCCATAGCCGAACAGGTGTTGAAAGCACATAATTCTCACCATTGAATGCTGGTCAGCTGGCCAACCGAATGCGAAATACAATTACAAACATCGTTGGTGACCAAGTAGTCCAAAACAGAAGCCCAAACAACTGCAATGAAAGACCTGCTCGAGAGTAAAACCAGAAACCCTACGGGTATTGACTGTCTGTCAGGTGGCTGAGCCGCGACATAACAAGTGAACTGCCAACCAGCAAACCATTCGGGGATCTTACAGCCGTACTGCGAGTCAGTTTCGTCTCGACCGTTCAGTCTTGATCCAGTATTCGGTGTACCAACAACAGACGCCAGCCAATTTTCGTCGCGATTGGAATCGGGCTGCCTCCCACCGAAAAGAAAGAAGAAAAAGAAACCCACCCAAGTAAACAAAACAATCGCAGATTTTCGACCGATAACCGATCAGCTCTCGAGTCTCGTGCGCTCCAGTTATGTAATGCAAGACGTTCGCAAGGAGACGCTTCGTTTAGGCCAAATTAAGCAATTAGCCACCGGCGGCCGATCGCACAGAGCGGGACATTGAAATTAAGTAATCGCGCGGCCTCAGTACCCTACCCTCGGTGAAGCAGAGGGGCTCACTGTTGGATTAGAGGATAAACTAGTTTCGTTCCAGAGCGGTGCGTTCAGTGATAGCCAGTAGACCTGCCAGTGTAGTTCTGGCTGTAGAAGTGAAAGTGACTGCGGTTTTGTTACATAGATCACAAATCAGTGAATAAATTAGTATTTGCAAAATGAAGCTGTTAAATGTTTTGCCTGCTGGATTTCTGTTTCTATTGGCGCTCCTGTCCAGCACAGATCACAGCGGGTCATCGGTTCGAGCCCAAGAACCCCTCTTCGAGCTACCGGTGCAACTAATTGGATTTCCTGTGATTATTCTGTCGGTACGGTTAGCAACATTTGCCAAGAAGCTAGCGTATTCCTTGAATCCAAGTGAGTGTTCCATTGTTTAGCAAATTGTACGGTTAATTAACACACTCAAGTGACAGTAAAATTGGTAAGGTCGTGTTGTCAACGAAACTATCATCCGTCGCAGGTGTCAATTAGGCCAAGGTATCGAAGCCGTGTCGACCTTTCCAATAAAAGCCCTGCTAACCCAAATCTGTGAAACCGATTAAGCCCCTACCCGACCAAGCCCAGCATCGTCAAAACACTGACCTCGTGCCACTTGCGAAAGTAAACAAGTTTGTGTATTACGACACACACATACACAATGCGAAAGCCGGTGTCGAGGGGGGCGCTCTCCTCACCAAAGCCCCCCCGTAGTCCACGTATTGAGCTCAATGTTAAACGATATGCATCGAACAATCTGCACCTTCGTTCCACTCGAGTCGGAATGGTCCTCCATCTTCCATTCCATTCCATTCCATTCCACTGTTTTTCAGGTGTAGAATAATCGAAACGGCCAATTGGCGATGGCGATGACGATGACGATGCGGTTGGGCAGCAGACGCATGTTATCTAATCATTTCGCTCAGGTGAAACACCTCTCGATGCCAAAACTGCAATACTCGTGGCCAGTGGTGGCAGATTGACCGGTTTTACCTTTTTTTATAAATATAAGAAATAGGTATAGAATTCGCTCAAACTTTAGAAAAATTTTCCGAGGCCCGGAGGGCCGAATGTCATACACCAATCGATTCAGCTCGACGAACTGAGCAAATGTCCGGGTGTGTGTGTGTATGTGTATTGTCAACTAAGAGGTCGAGATCTCAGAGTTGGCTGGACTGATTTTGATCAAACTAGTCGCAAATGACAGGTCTCCCCGTCACCCAAAACGCTATTGAATGGTTTTGAGATCGGATGTTTACTTTCTTAGTTATACGAAGTTTTATGTCAAAATTTTCAGTTTTTTGACAGTATCTGTCACACTTGACCTTGAAAACAGAATATGTATCTATACTTAGATTCCACACGGTAATACCTATCCAACAAGCCATAGATTGTTAAAATCCGTCCATTTTTAACGGAGATATCGAGATTTTTGTGTAAGCCAGTTTTTCCCCTATTCCAGCAGTAGAAGTTTTGAGCGCTGTCTGGCAAAGAAATGCAAAGACTGTGTACAGCATGATGTTTTGCCTCGGACCGATTTTAGCACGGTTCGTTTTTGGCAACATAATCGTTCGAATATGACATACGCAAACCAGATGATGGTAGAATTTTCAAGTTGAAAGCAATTCCATAATTATATTGATTTAAACTATTTACAGCAATAAATGCTGGAAGAACATAACAGCCGTATACCATTCGAATCAGTTCGTCGAGATCAGCAAATGCGTGTGTGACAAATAATTTCACTCAATTTTTTTCGGAGATGACTCAACCGTTTTCTACAAACTCCGATTCATATACTCCCAAACAAGGTTCCTGAATTATGTTTGGTACCGACCTCTGGTTCCGGAACTACAGGATGATATGTGAAACGAAATTAAAACTGTGTAACTCATTTTTCTCGTAGATGGCTGAACCGATCTAAGATTCAAATGAAATCTAAGAACCATCTATGATTCAAATAAGATTAAAATCCTATAAAACATCTTACTTTTTAGTCAGATTCAACTTCCGGTTGAGGAGATACAGGGTGACTTGTATAAAAATATCAATTTAAAACAAATTAATCAGGTTTATCGGATTCGCAGATTTGAATTGTCGATTACCAAATAAATCTATTTCAGTTTTAGTGGTATTCAGTTTTCCTTTCGGAAGGCACCCAAAAATTTAATTCGCACTACGATTCCTCAAAGATGTCTACATTGATTTTCAAACATTTTGAAACAAATGTAAACTATACAACTACGAAGGTGAATTTGTCTGACTTCGGCTACACCGAATTTCGAATTCCGGTTCCAGTATCGAATCGTTTCTCAAAGCTCAATCGTTTTCTCAAAAAAAGCCAAATCGAGTTTCAGAAACAAAAGTTCAAATTAAAATAAATCCAATTCTACCCAATTCTGACTTCCGATTCTGGAATTGTAGGATGATGAATTTTTAAAATTCAAAGCGATATAGAAGATGACAATCCCGAATAGCTTTAAAGTTGGACTCAAAACTGTTGTAATTTATTCGTCATATAGCCATACGAATCGATTTGGGTTATGCTGGTTCCTGAATACCGGCTCTGGAAGTACCTTAAATCAGAGATGGCATTTTCAGAGATGGAGTTATACACGCTAGAGTCAGATTTTTGCCACACCGAGGATGCAAAAAACGAAGCACCGCACAAAGAGGAAAGCGCACTTCTTCTCAGTGTCGAATAGACAGCATTTGAGTGTGTGCTTGTGGTTAAAGCAGCTGGCGCGAGTGAAACACATTCTCTTCGCATGAATCGCTCACACGCGCTCTCGTCTAAATACACCCAAGTGACCACTGGCGCGTGATGGTGAGCGAACACTTCTGTGAACTTCAATTAATAGAGAGTAGATCTGGCCTTGCTATGAAAAATTTGCAAGGAAAACCGAAAATTTCACGATAAATTGTTTTATTTTGCTGATTTTGCGTGTCCACGCTTCATCTACGAAAACCATACAGCAGAGTGCTCACCGGCGTGTACACCTCTGTGAAAGTATCTGCATCCACCTCAGAGAATTTATTAGCTAATGCTCTAGCACTTTGGTGCGATTCAGTGGAAGAGGTAAAAGGAAATAAACAAACGCACTCATGATGCGTGCACACTTTACACAACAGTGGTGTATAAATGTGAAAGAGAAGAGCTCTCGTTGAAGTTGTCAGTGCGAGGGGAGAAATTTTGCTTGCTCTTCGTCACACAGAGGAGATAGACATCTCTGCCTTAAATTACCCTAAACTCTAAAAGGGAAATTACTTCGACATATCATGGAATGTTTATTCGATTGTCACACTTTTAGATTCAAATTCGATCCGATTTGTAGTTTCGACATTACAGAGTAATGAGTGATTAAAATCTCAAATTGTCGCTTAAAACGACGGACATTAGAATAATGTCATGAGATCTGAAATACCGAAAAATATTCATGCAAAAAACACATGCGGATTAATAAAAAAGGTATCATCTCACTGCACAGTGGTTTGAAACGGGAAATGAGCGTGACAAAAATATTTTCACTATTAAATATTAGTTTTTTGTAGTTGGTGTCTTCACAAAAGTTGTTTGTTATCAAATGGCGCTTCTTTTGATATAAAATATTACTAGGGTGGTCCTTATTTAGATTGAAATATGAAACCTAACTTTCTTAATTGAGCTCAAAAATGATTTTATTGTACAATAAAGTTGTAGGAAATTTTATTTTGAGCAACTTTGCTGAAAAAAGCACCTCTCTAGCTTTTCATTTGACCGAGTTACATCAATTGTCCCGGGTAAGAGTAGGGTGGCTCCCGAAAAATCGATTTTTTTGTTCTAACTTTTTTGTGAAACGTTCTATGGAAAAGTTGTCTTCAGAAGAGTTGTTGAAATAAATATTGCGCATAATTTTGCTGAGTAAAGCTTTTTCATATGAGCTACCAGTAAAAAGTTATGATTGTTTTTTCATCAAAAACTAGTCAACCTTCAAATATCAAAATTCATTAGATGCCAGATCGATAAAAATGTATCCTATGCGGCTACTGAAAGTTCATAATATAAGTAAACATTTAAGAGAAAATTGGGAGGGTGTTTTTTTTAACTCATTTAAATTAGTCTTAAAAATACCTTGAAAAAACTCACAAACATTACATAACTCTTAAACGCCTTAACGTATCAACATACTTCCTTCAGCAAAATAATAGTATCAAGTTAGCCCTACAAGTGTTCCATACATTGTCCATTCGAGAAATGAGACACACAAAAACTACAGCCGGAAATAGATTTTTTGCTGAACAATTTTAATTAATTTATTACCAAAATAACTGATTCAGTTGAGCTTAAGCAACAGAGACACTGTGTAATATGGTTATTCCGAAGTAGAGGCCATGATAAATATATCAACAGAAATTTTCATTATCTTGACAACCAAAGCTCAAACAAGGTGGTGCAAGTTAGTGAAACGCAAATATTTTTATCCAAATCGTACCGAAACGCCTTTTTTCTCATCCACTTGTGTACCGAATAGCCTGTGACAACCGGAAAACGACGCACAATGAGTTTTGGTTAGAATAAATAACATACAATCTACTAATTTTAACAAACTAATGATTTACTTGGGTTTCAGGAAGTGCTTTGTCTTACAAAAAGCTAACGGATTTAATGATTGCTGGTAGAACTAATAAGGACATTTTACAGTATATCATTCAAGAATCGCGTATGAAAACCCCCACCTGGCGTGTTAGCAAACTGAACAAGACCGTGAAGGGAAGGGATACAAATATAAAAACTGCGTTTAGAGAACATTTGGGCCTACGTATCGGTGAGCCATTGCCATTAGGAGGTAATTTCAACGACGGAAACACGGCCCGGAAATTTTTCTAGAAGTGGAAAAAATAACAGATTTAACAGGCCTTGATGAAACACTGTTGGAAGGATTTCACGTTGTTCTCAGTGTAATCAATAGCCGATAAGATAAAGGTCGACGAATTCCAAAGTTACACTGAGAAAATACGAGCGTTGTATGTATCGTTGTATGGCTGGTATCCACTATCACCAACTGTTCATAAATTGTTGATACATGGAGCCATGATAATTAGACACGCAATTTTATCTATTGGTATGCTTAGTGAAGAAGCTCAGGAGACTCGAAATAAAAGTATCCGGAACTTCAGAGAGCACCATGCTAAAAAATTCAGCAGAATCGCGAACATTGAAGATGTTTTTAAAAGGCTGCTGTTATCTTCAGACCCTATCTTAGCATTGTCGAATAAATAAAATAAGAGAAGTTCAGAAGACTTACCCGAACAAGCAAAATGTTTAGTTTTAGATAATAATTAGTATAATTCATTGCTTAATTTATTCAATACATACCAAACCGTAATCAACTGTTGTCTTATGTTTTATTTTGAATGTTAGCGATACGATCATTACGATAACGGAATCGAAATCAATTGAATCAGTTATTTTGGTAATAAATTAATTAAAATTGTTCAGCAAAAAATCTATTTTCGGCTGTAGTTTTTGTGTGTCTCATTTCTCGAATGAACAATGTATGGAACACTTGTAGGGCTAACTTGATACTATTATTTTGCTGAAGGAAGTATGTTGATACGTTAAGGCGTTTAAGAGTTATGTAATGTTTGTGAGTTTTTTCAAGGTATTTTTAAGACTAATTTAAATGAGTTAAAAAAAAACACCCTCCCAATTTTCTCTTAAATGTTTACTTATATTATGACCTTTCAGGAACCGCATAGGATACATTTTTATCGATCTGGCATCTAATGAATATTGATATTTGAAGCATGACTAGTTTTTGATGAAAAAATAATCATAACTTTTTACTGGTAGCTCATATGAATAAGCTTGGTGGAGCAAAATTGTGCACAATGATTAGTTCAACAACTCTTCTGAAGACAACTTTTCCGTAGAACGTTTCACAAAAAAGTTAGAACAAAAAAATCGATTTTTCGGGAGCCACCCTACTCTTACCCGGGACAATTGATGTAACTCGGTCAAATGAAAAGCTAGAGAGGTGCTTTTTTCAGCAAAGTTGCTCAAAATAAAATTTCCTACAACTTTATTGTACAATAAAATCATTTTTGAGCTCAATTAAGAAAGTTAGGTTTCATATTTCAATCTAAATAAGGACCACCCTAGTAATATTTTATATCAAAAGAAGCGCCAATTGATAACAAACAACTTTTGTGAAGACACCAACTACAAAAAACTAATATTTAATAGTGAAAATATTTTTGTCACGCTCATTTCCCGTTTCAAACCATAGTGCACTGCTAGGTGGATTAAGCACGTTTTTATTTCAAAAGCTTTTTCAAGTGTCTCAAATATATGTCGGATTGACAAATTAAAGTAACGATATGAACAGCTGAATGCAAGAATCGAACAACTTGCATTTTTCAAATAAAATAAATAAAAAATATCGAGTACAAAAATCGTATGTCCTATCCAACATTGTTTGAATTTCGTCTCGTCAGTTCAGTAAACATGAACCGACTTGATTTGGCTTTTAGCTGGATTTGAAACGCTCAGACACATCTTCAGCAAGTGATCTACTGCCCATACTTGCATATCAGTCCCATATTGAAAATCGACAAGTTGAGAAAAAGATGAACATATATTTCGGAAATAATTCGCTTTCTTCCGCTTCTATGATTCTTGATCCGTGATACTATTGAATCACATACATGGATTACATTATAAACTTTTCATCTGAAATGAAATACTGCATTTTTGTGATTCGTTTATATAAAATCTGTTAACGAACGAAAAAACTTATACGAAACTTTTAATCGTTCGATATAATTAAGTTTGGGATATCATGTCAACTCTTGATGCAACATTGAGAAATATTCTGAAATCTCTCGTTCAGTACAGTACATTCAAGATAATTCGAATTTAAAATATTCGCATATGCCTATATCTGTTTTTGGTCAAAGTTATGGCAAAAGAGTTGATTTTTTTCTTAAAGTTGTTGGTTAGGCGGACGAAATTGTGAGTATAAATAATAATGGGTAATAGGGTAACGGCTCCCTATTTCTTCTGAGCTCCTATTTCCATCTCTTCCCTTCACCTCATTACTTTGAACATGAATAATATTTTACAACCTACTTGAACCAAACTGTGAAATGTTTTAAAATGATTATAAAAACTATTGTCACACATTTCCATTGAAAGAAATGGTTTCAAATTCCTCGGTGAGCGTTTTTTTTATTTAAATAAACTCACTTTTCAATTTAGGACACATTTTCGTCTCAAGATTTACAGTTCGTCATGTTTCTAAATATCTACTAATCGATATGTCTCAAAACATGATCACTATTTCGCACAATTCCACTACCATTGAATGCTGGATGACTTCATAATTAGTAATGTTCACTTACCACTTGTTTAATTAACGATTAAAACTTCAAAAACTACCCGACAAGCAATAAAAATCTTCAAACATGTGGAATGAAAGTTTTTCACTTAGTTCACTTGATTGCGCTTTGTTTTCATCTCATTTGGTTTCGCAAAGTTGCCAAGTTTTCTCATAATGTTACAAAAAATTGTTTTTCTTCTTCAAATATCATCAAAGAGTATGTTTTTGGTATCCGTGACATTAGTTTAATTATATTATTGATATTAATATTTCAATAAAACTGTTTCGGCTTCGAATATTACTAGAAAGAGCGTGTTAATTACTAATGAAATAACCATTGTGGCAAATCTAGTAGCATTGATTTCATTCCGCTATACGTCAACATAACGCTGTGTGTGTTTCATCAGCTGTGCACAGAGATGCCAGATGTTTTCATAGAAAATATTACTTTGCATAAAAAGTCTATATCTGCTCTATCTGTTTTCACTAATAAAATGATGTTAAAAAATAGTTCTTTATTTCCACTTTAACATGTGATTTGTCCGTTGAATAATAAACTTTTAAAGAATCACTGAAATCAAATACTAATAGATACTCAGAGAGAAAAGTCTAATTTTTACTTCTCCCTTTTTTTTTAATTTAGGATATTTGTATAAAATCTGAACTTTGATTTAAATCAGTATGCGAACGCAAAAATCTATACAATATAGATAAATCTGCATAAATGGCATCTCTGGCTTTGCATTTTGTTTTAAGAAGGGCTAATGCGTAAATAGTAATAATTTCACTTTTTGGTTTTATTTAAAGTTCACCAAATTAACTTTATAGTCAAATTTTAAATTCAAAGCGAAAGTAACGGAAACGACCGAAAAATTTTTACACGTTAAAATTATTTCAAACTAGTTCTAAAAATATCGTGTGTTGTTTCATAGTTGGCATTAGGCCGTTTTTAAGAAGAATTCTGACATTTTGAACCTGAGAGTGTAATAGTGGAATATTTTGTTCTGATTGCTGTCGCCATTGCAAATTTATAGGATGAATAAAGGACCAACGATAGGATGGATAAAAATCCATTGAGATGAAATTAGGAGCAGAGTAGTGAACACATCATAAGTGTTTTTAGCTGTTTTATGAATATTAGTTAAATTTTCAAGAATTGTGAATCAATTCTCAACTTTGAGCAAGGCGAATGAAGCAGTAATACGAAACAGTTATAGTGATTTTAGTGGCTAAATCGGAGTTTTGAGGCGACGTCCTTACAAATGAGATGAAATAGGCAGCCCTTACCCTACATTTGATTCTGAAGGAAGCTATTTTGGCGAGGAACTAAGATCGAATCGCAAAATTCAAAGAAAGTTTATCTTACATTATCTAAATTTTTGCATTTACTGCCAGCGCTGAATATTGGTACTGTGACAAGGAAAAATAATATGGCACTGATATGCGAGTATGGGCAGTATACAACCCCGTATAAATTAAAAATCTACAATGTTTACTGTAATATTATAGTACAGTGCAATGAGTAAAAATTTTGGAACCTTCTCAAAATTTCAATATTCAGAATAGTTCAAACATCACTTGAAAACTATCTGCTCTGGGCTGTCTTTTTAACAGTGTTGGTGATTGGCGATAATTTGACAGAAGCTGCTACATGAAATCGCTTCACTTCATATTCTGAGTATTTCACGGCCCTTAAAAAAATTTACAGTTTGGTAATGATCGGTGCTGTGTGGAATTTACCAAGAGAGAATCGCAAGTTGACAATTATCGCAAAAAATCGAATCGATTATTCGACTTGATGATTCTCATACTAGGTTGCAATATTTCTAACCTCTTGTGTAGAGCATTCACATACATTTTCATAGACACCACTTATACGAAGGTTATATGCACATAGTTAGAATAAGCGGCAATAGTAAAATGATTCTATCGCAATTATCAACTGCCCGTATAGAATCGGATCGCAAAACGAGAATAAGTGACCGTTTGCTGCTTCAAAGAGAATCCCCACAGCAGCGTGCTCACCCGTGATGCTCAGACAGGTCATCGAGAGAAATTTCGCTTGACTAACACGACGAAACAAGTCGTATTATGATGGTGACAATGGAGTCAAAATAACACGGAACGACCGAAATCAGCATTTTCGCGAAAAATTTAGTTGATTTGCTGATTTTAGTTAGTTATTTTTTGAGACAACTAAAAAAATCTTACTTTTGCTAATTTAGATTTTTTATTCTCATTCCCTTAATAATAATAAAATATTTGTTGAAATGACTATTTTTTTAGTTGAATTCACAAATTAAACGTGCTGTCTTTTCTTAGCTAAGGCACATTTCATTTCCATTCAACTAATTTTTTAGTTGAATTAAAGAAATAAAATGCTATTTTCAACCAATATGAATGGTTGAATTGGCTTCTGCCATCTGCAGCTATATGGCGCCCTGTTACCGAAACGGTAACACCTTAATGACTACTAGCCACTAGATGGCACACTACTGCCGACAAAATTTCAAACGCGGTTGTCTTTTCTATATTGGCAGGTATAAATATGATGTTGTATTGGAGAAAAAGACATAAACGAAACATAAACATCTTTTTGAATTTTTTTCTTCTAAATCACTGTTTTCTTCATTCTCACTGAAAACTTTGAGCACTCGGAAAACAAAAACCAAATACAAGTAGTACACCGGACGGCGCAGCTCGGAAGGTTTGAAGATACAAAAAAACTTCATCACAATTAGAGTGAAACATTCGAAATTCACTTCACTGTTCCGCGTAAAAACATTATTACGCACAATCGCTTCAAGTGCGCACAAATTCTGAATAAATACGATTTCCACTAACAGTTTACGACATTTTTAAATATCGGTTTAGAAATTTGAATAAAGATATATCGAACACATGCGAAAAACATCAAAACAATTTTCAAGCAGTTTCAACAAGACTGTCCTTTTTAGTTTTCTAATGAATTGTTTTGCTTTGACACTTCTCATGAGTTTTTGGCTAATAATCTTGTTTATAAAACCCATTTCATTTTTGTGTTCTTTCTGCTGTCCTTCAGTAATGATCGTGATAGATAAATAGAAACAAATTTTCTGATTTTAATAACAAATTAGTTGTCAATGAGAATTTCGTGTTGGATTGAAATATTGCTGATTTATGTCCAGGATATTCACCAACTAAACATATTCTCTAAAAATAAGAGTTTTTTCAGCAAAGTAAATTCTTAATTTTAACTAATTTTATAGTTATTTTGGATTTTTTTTTGTTAAAATCAACTAATTCAAAAACAGTAATACGAATTAGGCGCAGAGCTAATTTCGGTCGTTCCGTGAATGTTACGAATTGACATCTCATCATACTAAGTTACAATAAGTTCCAACATAACTTTTCGGAAATCTAACTCTTACAACGTGCTCGCATTGACTGTTTTTAGTCGCCAACTGGTCACCGTAACAAAATGCGACAATGAAAAAGTGACACACTATAAGACAAAGTTAAGTAATTCTTTCATATCGGTTACCGTTTTCGTTGTGATGCAACAAAGAAATACAATTACAGTGTCGGTTGAAAGCTTCCGTACACTATCCCGGACAATAATATCAATTCAATGAGTAAAATAAGTAGAAAATTCCTTTAGTTTGAAAATTGGCTAAAGTTAAATCTGCGCTCATATGCAAATTTTTTACCGGTACAAGTGCGAAGCAAACTTGTTTAGTTTTGGGAAGTACATTCGCACTAACAGGGAGAATATTTCTACACTTTGTCACGGCAGTGTATGCATGGATAAACTTATGCCAATGGCTACCATTATGACCAGGAAATGAAATATTCATTACATTTGAAAAAAGGGGAATTTTTAATTATTGCGATTGGTCAAATGTTTTATCTTTGGTATATGAAAAATTAATATTAATCGCAAAAAAGTTCTAACTGAACACATTTCGACTTTTTAGCTGTAAATTTCATATGACGGGAATGAAAATATGAATATTATTTTGTATGTCGATGTTCTGAAACCCAAAATATCAAAGGCGCGCACGTTTTCAATAAGTACAATGATCAACTTTACCATAAATATCGAATAGCACTTAGATTTTAAGTAGATGTAGTGAGTTCAAAGAATATTTAATTCTATATTTTTGCTCTCATTATCGGATGCAAATTTTTGGTCGTAAATGTTGAATGGGAAAGACATCAACAAATTGTAACTTGACACAAACTTATATTTTCTGTTTCATTGTGACTGATGTGCGCGCTGAATCAAATCAAATATTCTTTAATGAGAAGTTGTTTGGCAACCCTCGGTAAGTCGCACAAGCTCCGCTTCTTACACTTTTCAGGTTACATAGCAGTTATAATGCACGTTGCACAGTCCTCAACTTGTTCCATGAATTTGTGTCATATAAGTTACTGTCATTGAAGTGTAATAACGTGTGCTACTTGGGATAGGCCTCTTCAAGTGTATGCGTAATAAACGTACGCCATTTAGAATACCGGGGAAAAAATCTTCCACTTTTCTTTTTCGATAGAGAGAATCTCTCCGTATTGGGACATAGTTGCGCGAATATAAGAATCGGTGACGCTTGAGTGAAGATCATGCACACGCAGTCTTATAGCACCATATATACTGGAATGTTGTACTTAATGTTCTCGTGCTCCACATAGTGCACATTGTTATTGTCTTTTGCGAATTGAATTGCATCCAACTCTTTATAAAACTGGATGTAAACAACATTATTCGTCTTATTGCATTGAAGTAAATGTACACGTTTAATGTCAAGATGCATTTGCTCCTTAAGCAAACCTTCAAGTTCTCGTATCGTAGGTCGAATTTTGCACTGCCTGAAATCAACAACAATTGTGTTCTTTCGTGTCGGCGGTAGCTTTTGTTCGTTTGGTTCACTCATTTCGAGGTCGTTTTATTGTTCACTACACAATACTGTACTTGGTTTCTTCTGTCCCGAACGTAAGCGGTTTTGTTTTATCGACTGACTTGGATGAGATGTGAAACCGAACTGGAAAAATACAGTTGTAAATGTGCAGAGATACAATGCATATGGTTACTTGGGTAATATCTAATTGAGGTATTTCCAATACCAAAATAATATCCAAATATTTTTAAACTATCTTTAAGGAACGATTGACGATTTCGAAAAGTATGTTTTTATTGTTGATGCATACCAAATGAATGACACCATAAAATAAATCGATGAAAAACTATTTTACTTTTAATGAATATCATACAAAAAAATTGAGTTTCTCTTGGATCTTTACTAAATTCACTAAAAAATATTCTAAAACTTTTCAAGAAATTGTCAAAATTTTCTAAGAATTCATATACATTTTTTTTTAAAGAGGCTTTAACATTAATGTCATTCGCCTCTTCGGGCCAGAAAAACTTTCTGACCCTATGTGCGGGGTTGGGAATCGAATCTAGGCGGGCGGCGTGAAAGGCATCGACTTCCCCATCACGCTATACCCGTCCCCTAAGAATTCATAAAATACGTTGGTCTTATACCTACATGAATAATATTATCTCGCAATTGCGAAATAATAGCAAAACAAGCCTTTATACCAAATGGAAGCATTATTTTGCAGTTTCAATAATAAAATAATGCCTGGCAACACTATCTGAATCATCTGAGTCGCGGCTCGGTACCGAATTCCACTTTGGCAACTGCAAACCACTGTTCCACTGTTCCGTGACTGCAATTTCCAAGCGAAAAGCAACGAAAGAAAATGATGCGATCATAAACGGTGACTGTTCCTCCACGCTGCATCTGTCGAAGATCCTTGACCGAGTACCGCAGATTACCTAATCGCGTACTGACTTGATTCCACCATACCGTCGATTTTTCTCACGTAGGCGCACAGTCGATATCGCAAACAAAAACAACGCACTCACGGCAGAAGCCGGTTGGCCTACTTTTCACCTTCTCCTTCACTTTCGATTTCGCATAAGACGCGCATCCATTTGCCATACCGGGCCCGTCCGAGCGATTTCAAACAGCTGATTGAAATTGATGGCTGGTCGTGCCGAATTTCAATGGCTGCTGATCGTGCTGACTGGATGGAGAAACGTCATACGGTCCGATTTGCCCACTGACCATCACACGGAGACTCTAATTCGCTGCGAATGATCGTGCGTTGCCTCCAAAATGCCGACCTCTGATGACGATGTGCAACTCACAACAATGTGGACATCAAGGTGATTGACATGCACCGACATATATGTATCACACGGCATCGAGTTCAATGATCTTTTTTTGATCGACGTTGAAGATGAATCGTTATCGTGCAGATCATGACATTTGGGTGTGCGTGACCGGTAGTGTTATATTGAATAACAGATAAATAGAAATAATTACAGATTCGCTTACCAAAAAACGTAAAAAGTAAACTCGTCAATCAAGCGATAACTTTTTTCCAGGATCAATCTCTCACGCTTCTAGAGATTCCACAACACAGTTACATAATCAGAAAAAATAAACACAACAATTATAGCACAATTCAAAATACACAATTAGGCAATTTAGTTTTTCTACACTTCGAAACATGCAATACTGCCCTACTAATCAGTTCCATCAATTTGACAGGTAAAATATGACTTGCTATGATTTCAAACCAAGTCGTTAGTTTGTTTTACAACAACAGTTTTTTTTAAAATGGGTCATTGCCGACCGACATGCTGTTGTTAATTCGAACGCTTTGCCTGCATAATTAGGATTGCATATGGATGAAATACTATTAAACTCACACCGACCGATCACGTTGGTTATTGAATTGTTATTTGTTTTGCTTGGACATGATTCACCGTGTTTTCACTATCGCACTCCTTCAGCCAACCAACCATTGAAGCATAATACATGCTTTTAATCGTGCATTCTGTCAGCACAGTTGCCATACCTACGCCGAAGGTTATTGAGTTCGTTTGACGTAATCGCGTACAACTTGATTGAATTTTTACAATTGACTCGATCAGTGAGGGGAAAACTAAAATCTCGAGAATCCCGACTGAAATTTTTCACTAGTGATTCTCAAAAACAAATAAAATCATCGATCAGAAAACTCTCTGAGGAAAAGTTCACTACTGAATTTTGGCAAATGCGATTCTAATTGAAACTGATCTCACATGGTAAAAAAATCAGTTGTGAAAAATTCACTAGCTGATATTCGTTTCCGATGATATTTAAGAATAAAGTTCGCATATTGAATATATCTGATATGACTCTCGAACAGAAGATTTTTGGGAATTGTCATAGCTGTTATATCTCAACCCTTTGCCGAATACTTGATGAATTAGTTCGCCGATGAACAAAAACTGAACTTTTCTGAAAATGTCGAATAAGATTAGTGTAGTTCAAATGGGACAAACAAAACTCAATTTTTTAATTCTTGCAATTTGATGCTTTGTTGATTGACGAATAAAAAGCACTTTAAATATTATCATTTGAAAATTCTTAGTAGCTAGGATAGCTACGAAAATATGTAACATTTTTGATGGGATGGAGTGTTGACTAGTGCATCAATTGCAGTTTAAATTTGAAAACTTTAGGCATTTTCAGTGAACGTAGGGTGGCTCAATTCATAAAAATGTAACATTTTCAATATTATCAAACAGATGCTCTGTTGATTAGTGAATCAATAGTACTTTGAATATAATAATTTGGACACTCGCGGTGAGTGTAGAGTGGCCCAGTATGGAAGAATGTAACATTCTTCACTATTATTAATATGATGCTATAACAGCTTGAATATGATTACATTGGACACTTACGCTTACTTCTACCGATTCACCTATCAACAGAACATCGCATCGGTAATAGTCGGGAATGCTACATTTCTCCAACTTGAGCCACCCACATTGACTCACTGAAAATATTCAAAATTGTCAAATGCAAACTTCTATTTATTAACTTATCAGAAGAGCAGTGATTCGACAGTAAGCAAAAATTAGTTTTCATATTGACCGCCCTTTGTGCATCGAAGATATCACAATCATTATTTCTCATTTGCGATTCAGTTTCGAATTTATTCAGTAGTGATTTTTTTATTGTTGAGAATATAATAATTAAATCTTGCTCGAATCATTTCGTTGTTGAACTTAAGCGCAGGAGAAATTCAGCATAGAAATATCATCGATGGCTCTGCTCCCTTTTGATTATCTCTCAAGCGATATTTCAGTAGGTGAAAATTCGTTACCAAATTTCACTGACACAAAAAATCACAACTTCGAGCTTCAGAGTTCTGTAGATCCATGTTTCATAAATGAAAATTTCGGAAGGGATTTTTTCAATCACTGAGTTTTTTTAAGAAAATATCTTGAACTGATTTGTTCACGAATAATAATGAAATTATTTTTTTTTCTGATCACGATTTTCCCAACACTGGACTCGATATGTTAACATTTTTAGAATCTAATTTCAAATTACTGACTCGCTTAGGGTTATTGTACCAATAGTCAGCGTAATGGTAGAATCTCCATGTTATTTAACCGGTCACTCGACTTTCAATCAACGAATTATAATATAATCTTTGACTCTAAGAAACAATACCGAAGAAAAAATGGTTTAACAATAGGTCGATACTGCTGTAATAGGAATGCGAAAACTTGAAGCGAATACACCTATTTGCATCTTACACGAAAAAAAAAATCCATTGCCAGTACCATTATTAAAAAATCGTGAAATCATGAAACATTTCCTGTTCATGAAATCATGCCTATAATTAATCATTTTATGAGCAAAATGATTCATATCATGAACAATTACTAATCTTACATGAAAATTTTCATGATATGAATCACTTTGCTCATGCAACCATGAATAATAGTCATGATTTTCATACGTGTACCCTTCCAGTCAATAGATCATTCAGAGACAGCAGATTTAACTCTAACTCTTGGTTTGAGTATATGACAGGGCTACTGGAGCTGAGATGAATAGTAGAACCGTCACCTTATTTAAATGGAAAATAGCACACTGAAAAGACGCAGCGTTCAGAAAAATTTTCCTGCACGGAACGACCGAAATCAGCATTTTCGCGAAAAATTTAGTTGATTTGCTGATTTTAGTTAGTTATTTTTTGAGACAACTAAAAAAATCTTACTTTTGCTGATTTAGATTTTTTATTCTCATTCCCTTAATAATAATAAAATATTTGTTGAAATGACTATTTTTTTTAGTTGAATTCACAAATTAAACGTACTGTCATTTCTTAGCTAAGGCACACTTCATATCCAGTCAACTAATTTTTTAGTTGAATTAAAGAAATATAATGTTGTTTTCAACCAATATGAATGGTTGAATTGGCTTCTGCAATCTGCAGCTATATGGCGCCCTGTCACCGAAACGGTAACACCTTAATGACTACTAGCCACTAGATGGCACACTACTGCCGAAAAAAATTCAGACGCGGTTGTCTTTTCTATATTGGCAGGTATAAATACGATGTTGTGTTGGAGAAAAAGACATAAACGAAACGTAAACATCTTTTTGAATTTTTTTTCTTCTAAATCACTGTTTCTTCATTCTCACTGAAAACTTTGAGCACTCGGAAAACAAAAACCGAATACAAATAGTACACCGGACGGCGCAGCTCGGAAGGTTTGAAGATACAAAAAACCTTCATCACAATTAGAGTGAAACATTCGAAATTCACATCACTGTTCCGCGTAAAAACATTATTACGCACAATCGCTTCAAGTGCGCACAAATTCTGAATAAATACACTTTCCACTAACAGTTTACGTAACACATGCGAAAAACATCTAAACAATTTGCGAGCAGTTTCAACAAGACTGTCCCTTTTAGCTTTTTAATGGATTGTTTTGCTTTGACACTGCTGTCCTTCAGTAATGACGGTGATAGATAAATAGAATCAAAGTTTCTGATTTTAATAACGAAATTAGTTGTCAATGAGAATTTCGTGTTGGATTGAAATATTGCTGGTTTGTGTCCAGAATATTCGCCAACTAAACACATTCTCTAAAAATAAGAGTTTTTTTCAGCACAGTAAATTCTACATTTTAACTAATTTTATAGTTATTTTGGAAATTTTGTTGTTAGAATCAACTAATTCAAAAACAGTAATACGAATTAGGCGCAGAGCTAATTTCGGTCGTTCCGTGTGGTCAAATTAAACTATTGTTTACTAGTTATTATGTGTTAAAGGTCTACATTGTCTGAACTTTTCACTACACGATGACGACACAAACGAACTGCCGATGAATCAAGTTCAGCTTTGACAGCTGCCGGTGGTCTGTTTTGTTTTGCGACTGCAATTTAAAAACTGAAAAATTACGGAAAAAGTGCCTGTTAAAAACGTGTTCCACAATGAAAAGAACTAAAAAGATGGCCCTGTATGCGTTTCTAGCGTCAAGGAGTGATTTTTGAATAAATCTGTTTAGTGTGAGGCCTTGCAAATTTTGCATTTAAACGATGAACCTCTGATGAACTTTTAAACTGTAAACAAACCACCGGTGGCTGTCAGGAAATGTTTATTCTGTTCATTTTGTGAGGTTATGTCATGTTCGTGTAAAACCTAATAGTGTAATCTATGTAATTTTGTTGATCCTTCGTTAATAACCATGGCAACAGCACAGGTCTGGAAAGAGGTAAACATATGTGAATATACCGAATAACGTTTCTGATTGATTAATACTTTCATTTTGAAAGAACTACTCGATACACATTTAGAAAATTTCGCAGTATTCGGTAATAATCAGTTCGGTAGGTAAATTGATTACCGATCGTTCGGTAATTGCTGAACTGTCAAACAACTACCGTAAACTGTAAACCAAATGTATCTAAGTGATTGTTCGGTAATTTTTTGTTAGTTTGTTTTCCTTTGGTTAAAATTCTGTATTTTCGGATTTCAAAAAACAACACAAATTCACAAAAACGAATGAAGAAAATTCCAACCAGTTGTGGCTATGGTTTTATTCCACGAAAAAAATGGTCAAATGTTCCGGCTGACCGGAATTATGAGCGCCGTCCAAAACACTGCACAATCCGTAGAGTTCACCAGAAATTACCCTCGAACGATTAGTGTAGGCAGCAAGTGGACAAGTGATACAAAAAAAATTTCTGCCTAGAAGTAAACAAAAAGCTTTTAGTGGTTCTAATGTTTTAAAAACTTTAGCACCTGTACCTTAATCCATTCGATGAACACTTCAAGATTCTTTTCGTTTGGTTAAAAAAAGGAAATTACTGAAAATTTTAATAACTTTTTGACAGTTAGTTTCACGACAATCAGTTTTCACAGAAGTTCGGTTATTGGAAGATAATTTTACCATACGGACAGTATGGTTTTTACCGTACTCGTCGACTATTCAGATTTACCGTATGAATTGTATATCTATTTACAGAATTCTGTAATGAAAATTTACGTAAGACTGATCGTCCGGTAAAAAATTGCATAATTATTGTAAAAGAAAACTCATGTACCGAAATATCGGTCATTTCTACAGATTACCGAAATTTCTCGTCAAAAATATTATTCCGTAATTTCTTTCATGTTGTAGCTCGAGGTTGATTCTACATAAACTAACATTGTCATAGTTACGAAGTATGTAGACGCTTGACGATTTGTTTCAAACAATAATTGAACTGAAACTGACGGTGAACCGAGTTCATCGAGGGGTCCTATTCTAATGATACCTGCAAAATTTTGCAGACCAGTTTATCTTTGTTTATAACACGAACGAAAAATTGAGGGGTTTGCCTATTTTGAAAGTAAATATTTACGAAAATATCTGTGTCATCACATTTCATCCAGATCGAAACACTAGATTTCACATAACAGCCATGTGAATTTTTGTTTAGAAATATTTTTCCAACAACATCCAAATTAAGTTTTATTCACTGAATGTCCAAAATATTTTCAGACTCCAATTATATACATCGTAAGCAAACAAAATTCCTTCCCATTAAAAGTCAGTATATCAGTCAGTAGTATATAAACTCGTAACTAATCGAATTCGATCATAGACGAATCAATTCACGAATCATCCAACATTGGTTTCATCACCGGCACGGCGAGACAGCTGCTGCCTTCAAGGTCAACCAGTTTCAGAGCAATGTGCGCTTCAATTCAAGTGCCGGCTGAACGAGAGTGAAATTTATCACGTTTTCTTTCTTTCTCATCCGAGGAAACACCGTTGCCGGTAGTCTTGCATATCCGCCTGAAATGGGGAACCGGTCGGTCCGCAGATTCGAGCGATGACGAACGGATAGGTGAAATAGAAAATAGAAAAAAAATAAAGCAATTTAAACTGTAATAACTTGACTGATCTAGTCTACGTGAACTGGTTTTCGGTTAATGCTACGGCAATAAACCGATTACAATCTTTAAAGTCTCATTTGCCGAAAAAGAGGCCTTTCATTACGTGGAAGTAATCTATGATATCTATGACAAAATATCGAAATTTAAAAAAATTGGCTGAATTTTTCGTCCCGTTTCAAATATAGAATATAAACATAAAACCATTCATAATTATTAATTAAATTTAACACGAATAACTTGAATCTGTTCTTCCTCAGGTTTCATCTACAACTCGTCAGCGCATAACAGTTTTATATTGAACTGCTATGCCACTAAGTAGTTCAACTTAAATGGCTCAATCTCTACATGAGTTGTATCTATTTAATGTGAAGCAAACATATGATCAATCAGTAGAACTGTTTGTTCTAAACTTGTATCCTGGGTTGGTTTCGGGATTTTAATACGAAAGTGACATAGATGGTGCAAATTGAAGGTAAAACCATACCAAAAACCTTGAATCTTGAATACGCCTAGTGAAATATTACAGATTCTTCAAAATACTCCTTATTGATTTTGGAATAAAAACAGCAAATTTTACATGAGCATCAACAAGCAAATTTAGGAGTTTTTGACCACTATTTCCGGAATCGGGAATTGGAATTCGCTAAATCTGATGTCGGTCCGTTTGGTCAGCATCTATCATAACCTTCAAAATGAAATAGTTGGCGCTTTTAATGACGGATTTGAACTTGTAACACTAATCACCCTGTAATTTCGGTGCCGAAAGTCGAATCCGAGTCTCACTTGAGCCTTCTATGATAAAATTAAGTGACATTCATTTTGGAGCTGTTGACGAGTTGGCGGCTCAATGCATAGGACACTGGTCTTACAAACCAGTTGTCGTATGTTCGAGTCCCGACCTGGAAGGATTCGTAGTGTCAGTAGAATCGTAGCACCAGCCATGCTATGGTTCTGCACACTCTGAATCGGCTGCAAAGTCTGTTGAAACAGAAGGTCAAATTCCACTACAGGAATGTAATACCAAGGCTTTGCTTATTGACGAGTTTCCGGCTCTTCCGGAGCCAGGAACCGGTATAACCGAAGACGATTCGATTGACCAGCTACTAACATAACTTACAAAGGGAAATATTTATTTTTAATTTTAATTTAGATGATTTTGAATGAATTACTTTTCGTTCACCCTGTAATTCCGAATACCGGCCATAATCAACATCAAACAGTGACTTTTTTTGGAATACATTTGTAGCTCTTGCAATGCTTCTGGCTGGTCTTCACGCCAGATGTGGAAATTTTTCTTGTTGACGTAACCATTTAACCAGAAATGAGCTTCGTCGCTGAATACAATTTGTTGATAAAAAATTAATCTTTCTCCAACTTTGCTAACGTCCATTCATGGTTAAATTATAGACCAAACGAAGAATTTACAGAAAAAAATTCTTCCATTTACTATTTTAATTTATTCCAGAAACCTACCAGTCTCGAAGCCGACGGGAAACTTTGGCCGGATCGATCCCAACGGAAGAGGAAATATCTGCCATGGCCGTGGCAATAGCGCAAGCGGAGCGCAGAATACTACAGGAATTTGGCCCGAAAGCCTGCATCGAAGAGGAGCCCTGTCGGTTGCATGCCGCGCAAACCAACCGCAGTGACGACTATCAACCGGATTGGAGTGACATTTTGAAGTTGATTGAAATAATCCTTCTGGGAGCAGTTGGTGGAACAGACACGAACTAAAATCGTTTCTTCTTTTCCGTTTTCTATTTTTCAGAAATTACAAAGTACGGGCAACCGGTATGAAGCAGTGGTACCTGTTGTCGGTTTTCATTGGTGATTACATCCAGGATGTACAGTTCTGTAAGCAGCTGTCCAAACGGTTATCCTGTGATCGAGGACACAAGGAATTCGTCCGAGACTAGGACGCGGAAGGTTTAGTGTTTAGATCTGACTCCCTAGTAGGTTAATTTATCTTGTGTAAATATTTCCTGATTTGTAAGAATGTTACCAAATAAAAAATATTAAAGAGTATAAAATAATCAAGTGAACATAATCATATTCAAACCTCGTTTTCAATCATCAAATGAAATATTACGCACTTTAATACTCTGAAATTCCGAAAGCCAACTGAACGGTTTTGTAAACTACCATGGTTAACTGCAATCGACTATTTTACTAAAATCAGTAAATTGAAGATATCAACTAGCTCGGTAAAAAGCTTCCAGAGATCCGAAATTCGACGACTTGTCGAATTCGTCAATTTTGCTCAGGTTCAAGGCTAAGATTTGTTTATATGAGCAATTTTAAAAATAAAATGATGAAATTCTTGGCTTAATTTGACGAAAGAATTCGTGACCTGTAAGTAGCAATGCTCAAACTCGGCCAAAGGTTTACAAATCACTGAATGATAGCAGTCAAAATTAGTTCATTTTGTCCATATTTGTGAGGTTATGTCATGTCCGTGCAAAACCTAATCAAAAGATGAACTTGATTCATCGGCAGTTCATTCGTGTCGTCATCGTGTAAAACCTAATTAGGTTTTTTATCGTGACGACACAAATGAACAAGTATTCATCCTTGACAGTTCAGCGGTACTGTATACAAACAAGCTTAAACAAAAATCGAAGAGCACATCTAAAACAATCATCTTTACACTTTGCAACTAGTCACTTTTACCTAATAAATATCAAAAAGAACCATATTCAATCGTGAACAAATGTTTAAAAACTTTATTTAGGCGATACGGACCGTAAATGGTCTGATCCAATTTGTCAATAAACAAACAAAAGAAATTTTTGTTTACAAACAGTACTGCTGGACTGTCAAAAAGTGTTCATCCGATTGAGGTTAGCAGTGACGGTAAAAAACCTAATTCAAATATGACCTTTCGATGCATTTGGTTCACCGTCAGGTGCAGTTCAATCAAGTTTTGCAAGAAGGCATCACAAATGAACTCGTGTTGAATAAAGTTCATGTTCGACATGTACCGGTTGTAAAAAAAATGAGAAAATATATGAAATCTTTATTGGAATCGGTAGAACGATCAATATAATTTAATGTTTGAAGATGAATTCATGCAAATGTTGGCCACGACTCCGCTTTAGATGGTCCATGCCCAAGGTCCAATTTTGGCACACTCTTTTCAACATATCGGCCGAAATTTTACGAATAATGCCACCGGCGCATTATCGACATCTAATAGTGACTTTTTTGGGATGAATCGCTGGTCTTCACACCAGATGTAGCAATTTTGCTTGTTGACGTATCCATTCAACCAGAAATGAGCGTCGTTGCTGAAAACAATTTTTCGATAAACATATGGATCTTCCTCCAACTTTTCCAGCGCCCATTGATGATTAAATGATAGACCACACGACGATTCATAATTAAATTATAGACTAAAATGAACTAGTTTGACAATGACACAAGACACGATTCACGTGTGATCGTTAAAAAACAGTGTTGCCAAGAAGATACCAGCAAAAAATCACCCTTTTTTTAAATGTAGAAGTAGTTTAATATATTCAACTAATCAGTGTAAGTTTTCATTCGCTTTAGAAGTAATCAGATCAAAAAATCTAACGCGCGAATCTTGTATACATGTTTATTCTCTTTCGCCATTAGATAGTGTAACTCAAGGGAAAGATCCCTTTAAAAATGCAGCTTTAATTTATAGCCAATTGGCAAAAATGATAATGAATTTACGTTTTCACATTAACTTTCATTGTGGAAATAGAAAATGTTCAGTTAATGTTAAGTCAATGCTGTACACGTACTAAACAAAGAGAATTGATAACTAAAACTAGAAGAAACCCGTAATTCAGAGTTCATACCATTAAATTTCGTTAATATAATAAATATATCAAAAATGATCCACCGCTTAGTGTAACCATAATATTTTTGCAACGAATTTCTTTGATTATGGACGTTTTTTTTTGAAAAGGTGTTAATAAAAGTATGCCATTACTGAGTTCAGCAGTGCACGATTACTGAACAAGCATTATTCATTGATTTATATGGGGCTTCGGAATACTGAGTTTAGCTTTAAAGAAAGTAACCAAACAGAATCTGTTATTGATTTCTAGGTCAATTTGCAATGCTCACGTCGAATTTATTCAAATAGCATTCAAAATAGTGCGATAGTCCCACGACAAAAGGGCCTAACTGCAAATGAGAGCCTCTCTTTGTTCGCAGTCGTCTTCTCAACCGGCAGCAACAACATCAGATTATCAGTAATCGCATTCAGCTTCTGAGTACTGGATGTAAATTCGGGAACTGAGTTTTAAATTAGATTCTGGAACTGAATTTTGAACCTGAATTCTGTACTTAATTTCTGGTTTGAGAATTCAAGTGCAGAACTTTGTGCAGATTTTAAAACTAAGACTCTTAAGCTGATTCCTAGTTCTGGATTCTGGAACTAGATTTTGGAATTGAATTTAGATCATTAGTTTAGTTTTGGAATTCGAATCCAGAATTCCGATTCAGAAATTATTTTTTCAGAATTCTTGAATATAATTCATAATATGATTTTTAAATTCTTTAACTAAATTTCAGATCTAAATTCCGAACCTGAATTTTGGAACAGACTTCTGAACTAGAATTTAATTCCTGAATTCGATTCCAGAATTTGGAACCTACATTTTGGAACCAAATTCGGAACATGAATTCTTGAACAAGAATTCAGTCCTTTAATTCAGGTTCGAAATTCAACTTCAGAATTCTGTTCGAGAATTAAATTCGGAACCTGCACACTAATTTTTTTTTTTTTCACTGAATCTCTGCAAAATAATTGCAGAGATTTGCGCCACCGAGTACTCAGTAATCATCTCGGCAAAGGATAAAATTTTGGAGTCTCGGCAATCTCAAACCTCATAACCTTTACTGAATGTTCGACAAAAGCAACAATGAATTACTGAACCTTACGGATTTAAAAGTAAACAAAGAATTCATTTATTTCCATATAAACACAAAAAGTATATATTACATTACTTATGTTTCGGAAAAGTATCATTGTAAAATATGCAATTCTGACTCAACGCTGATTGTCGAATAAGTTGGTTGACATGTCGATTATAAGTCCAAGTGTAGATGCACCGCTACAATTCTGGAAGCGAAGCAAAAAAATCTTCAAAATTCACACAAACGAACAACTGTTGATTATCGGAAGTGTGAAAGAATCATGCAAATTTTATTCGTACTCACGTTCTCCAGTCATGGCCAGGGATCCCAAATGCTAGAAAATAAAATCTGGTCCTTTCTGAAGAAAAAGTCTGACAAAATCTGGCGTCATCTATATTAACAAAAACGATTTTGAATCATTTGTTCCGAGCTTATTCAAATAAAACTGAGAAATCTGACATTTTATGTGCAGAAAATTTGAACATTGGCAATTCTGGTCATTCTTTATGGAGATCTTGACTTTTTTCGAGTTTACAGACTTTTTCAACCCTGCCTGACGCTGCTTGAAAATTTCACCTAAAAAGCGATAAAATAACTATTATAAATTATCTCTTCTTCTTCACTTCTGGATGGTGTCACCAGAGATGCCAGGTCATTTTTTCAAAAATCTGTGATCAAACCCAAAACCTGTCTGTCCCCCCGTTTTCCGTACCCCAATAGCAGTTCAAAATCAAATTTGGTGAGCAAAAAAAACAAGGTCTCACCACCAATTTTCCGTACCATTTCTGCTGAATCTGTGAAAATCTGTGATTTATTCAAGAATCTGTGAAAATCTGTGATCATTTTCAGAAATCTGTGAAAATCTGTGTTAGTTTTGAAATCTGTGCAGAAAACTCAAAATCTGTGAAACACAGATTAATCTGTGAACCTGACATCCCTGGGTGTCACCTCACGCAAGCAAATGTTGATGAGGATTCAGTAAATATTGCTGTTTAGTCAGCATTTGTTTTACGTTGAAAAGTTACCGAACCAGCGGTTAAACCAACTGATTGAATCAGTAATTTTTACAGTTCAGTGCAGTAGAAAATTAATTTTGAATGATTAAATTATTTCATTTGAAATTTCGGAAAAAAAATCTTGAACAACTGATTGCTCTACGTCCGTTAGTAAGAGTTCCAATACCATATAAAGTGTTCATAATGAACAAATAACACAGTTTATCTGCAGGATGACTTTTACAGTTGAATACTTCAAAACACTGGCACAGCAATCCGAAGCAGTACAGAATATCTCCCTCTACTGGAATTCTAAGATCGCGCCAAGTAATATCTCCTCCTTCAGCTTTGTAAAGTAATATCGGGATATAGGAATTAACCTCAGGAAACGGGTCATCAACCTGGAATAACACATATAAATTCACAGATATAACAGCGTAATTAATACTAATATTATATTCGTTCTTTGTGATGGTATTAACAAGACGGAATTTAAAAAACAAAAAATAGAGTTATTTACCTTTAACCACTGAATTATACCGTTTAACGGGTTTTTTTTCTGTATCTGCATCCTTTGTTCTTTTAGCACCACGAGAATTTTTAATTTCATCCGTTTCGGTATGTTTAGTGTCTTCATTAATTGAATTTGTTGACTCATTATCAGCTATTTCCGCATATTCAAATGCAGATTGAAATGACGAAGAATTCACGAGATATTGCGGTTCTCGGGGATGTTTATCCAAAATATGTCTTTTTAAAGACCAGAACCGACTATAACGCATATTACATTTCGAAAATGTACAGCGTCAGGAAGAAAATCGCGATTTCGGATATGTAAAGAGACATGGCGTCCAAGGTCTTCTACATAACCGGAAACTGCCTTTCGACAGAAAAAAACAAGTGATTGCATCCATTTATTGTAAAACTGAAATGTTAGAAGGTAAACCATATTACTTACTGAATAGTTCGAATAACGATACATCCAAAGATTGGATTTTGTTCAATATATATTCCATTTTACTCACAGTATACAAAAACAAATATGGCGTGCTATGTGCTTGCGTTTTGCAAATTGATTCGGTACTTTTTACCGAACAATTCGCTAAAAATCGATAAATTACTGATCGATCAGCACGATTTCTATTCAATTTACCGAATAATTTCAAAGCGAAGACAGTTCGGTAGATAATTGCCAAATTTTCAGTACATGTTTTTAAAGAGCTGAATTTCGTTAACAAAATATGCTGAATACGTCAATTTTTATTAGAACAGCAGACTAATCGGTAATTTGGATAAAAATAACGAATTTTCCTGTAAAAATATTACCGAACTGAAAATCCGAAAATAAGTGTGTAGCTACACATGCCAATTGATTTTCGTTTAGATTCCAAGGGACTTTCTTTACACCGGACTACACATTTAAAGGAGAGATTTGCACAGCACAGCACAGAGTGCTCGGCAATCGTCTCGACAAAATGTATAATTACTGAGAATCTCGGGAATTGGTTAACTGTCAATTATTACCGAACTTGTCAGCAGAAATTTTGCTGTCAGCTCAGTAAAAGTTATCAGGATAGAATTATGAATTGCCGAGTCATCAGTAATCGAAAAAAGGAAAGATTTTCCTTGATTATTGTATGAAATTAATATCACATAAGCTAATGTTGGTATAAAGGGTATTTTATTGATGTTCTTTCAATTCAGCAAACAAAATAAGCGCAAACACCAAAAAAAATGACGGCTAAGGACAATTGTTCCTAGTGCTCCTTAACGCTCTTACCTGTAATTAAGGGAATATTTATAAATATATATATATATATGCAAAGTAGATAGTTTTCAATTTCACTTATCTTTTCACAAAACGCACAAATCATTTTCCAAAGTCGAAAAGAGACATTAGATGATAAGTGTCTCTCCGAGTTACAGTAACTTACTGTTCGAAATCCCGGTAAACGGTATGCTGATCTCGGTATATTTGTTGTTTACTGACAAGTTCAGTATAATATTATGCCAAGCTTCGGCAAAAGAACGCGCTTTAGCGAGATATCAGCATATTACTTTAACGATTTTCGGAAAAGAGCATGGGAATTACTGAATGATCAGTAAAATGTTGTGTTGCTGATCTAATTCCGCATTTCATTATGTCGAGCTCGAGAAACGGATGTACGTACGAACGAAATTCCTTTCTTTTTCGCAAAATACTCAAATTTTTACCGTACTAACACGATACAACGTGTTCACTCGTTGAGGGTTTCACCGGAAGTCTCCCCTTAACTCATGGTTTCGCTGGAATTCCTTCGCAAAGTTGTTCCACGTTTTTCTAATACCGTAAAATCAGTTTCTTAGCCCCCAACAGAGGCTCGACGGCTAAAACATGAAGCTATTTTAACAGCCGTCGTCAAAACCGCCTGTCACAAAAGAACTGTCAGATTTTGTCGCATGCTCTCGGATGGGTTTCGCAATTTCTGGAGGTATATAGTTTTCTTTGCTGTTTCGATCCCGTGAATGCAAGCTGATAGTGCTAAAAAATAGTGTAACTATCTTACCGAATCAGCTGAAATCGTGTGGAAAATGAACACACGAGGTTTGCTGCAGAAAAGTCTTAGATTTATCAATGGAAAGAAAATTCTGACCGCGCCATCCACAAGGCAGAACAGCTTCTTCAGTCGGTGTGCCGTGTGTCGGAACACGAATGATTCGATCGTAGGTAACAGCAGGTTCGGAACAACAACCACAATCCTAGCCGATAGACAACAGAATGGATGTAAGTAACTTGGGAAAAAAATTCGGTGGAAGTTGCCTCCAGATTACATCACCATAGGAGCAAGGATTTGAAAGTGTTTTCTTTGTTATGATAGGTACGGTTCTGCAGACTAGATCGATTAGCACTAGTAATGCACTGTTGAAAAAAGATTATTACAACATTTTGGGAGTTGCGAAGAATTCCTCGGCCAAGGAAATTAAGAAGGCGTACTATCAGCTAGCGAAAAAATATCATCCAGACACAAACAAGAACGATCCAGACGCGGGAAGGAAATTTCAAGAAGTTTCCGAAGCTTATGAGGTAAGCAATGTTTATAGTTTGTGTTGATCGTTACGTAACAAGTGTGACCGGGGAACTGTCAAACAATAATATGAAATAATTAACACTCAGGTACTCAGCGACGAAACCAAACGACGTGAGTATGACACATTTGGTCAAACATCGGAACAAATGGGTCGTTCCGGTGGAGCCGGTCAAGGTCCTCAAGGATTCTCACAGAATTGGCAGTTCCGCAGTACTATCGATCCGGAAGAGCTGTTCCGTAAAATATTCGGTGATGGGGGATTCAAAAGTGGCTTCGATGATTTTTCCGATTCTCGGTTTGGATTCGGTGGTGCCCAGGAGGTGATGATGAGCCTAACATTCGCGCAGGCCGCCCGCGGTGTAAACAAGGACATCGACGTGAACGTAGTGGACACCTGTCCCAAGTGCACTGGATCGCGCTGTGAACCGGGTACGAAACCGGGCAAGTGTCAGTACTGCAATGGTACGGGAATGGAAACGATTTCCACGGGACCGTTTGTGATGCGTTCGACTTGCCGGTACTGTCAAGGTAGCCGGATGTACATCAAATTTCCGTGTCTGGAATGCGGTGGAAAAGGTCAGACGGTGCAGAGGAAACGAGTGACTGTTCCAGTGCCGGCCGGGGTGGAAGATGGACAAACGGTCCGAATGAGCGTAGGCAACAAGGAGCTTTTCATTACATTCAAGTGAGTGATTTTTTGGGGAAATTAATGAGGGTTGAATTAATTCGGTTTCTCAATATTTTACAGTGTTGAGAAAAGTCGTTACTTCCGTCGGGATGGTGCCGATGTGCACACCGAAGCTAACATTTCTTTGTCACAAGCCATGCTTGGCGGTACGATACGAGTCCAGGGCGTGTACGAAGATCAAACGATACAGATCACGCCGGGAACGTCTTCGCATACTCGCATACATTTGAAAGGCAAGGGTCTGAAACGGGTGAATAGCTATGGAACTGGTGATCACTACGTGCACATAAAAATTCAAATTCCAACCAAGCTAAGCAATAAACAAAAGGCACTGATACAGGTAAAGTCATTAAATTTTATCCAACGATTGAACTGTGAAATATAATTTTCATGCTCTCGCAGGCTTACGCTGAGTTGGAAGAGGATACTCCGGGTCAAATCATGGGTGTGACATTTAAAACCGACGGTAAGTCTTCTTCCTCTGGGTCAAGTTCCGGATCGTCCACCGGGGATTCCTCTTCGGGTTCTTCTTCGTTCTGGTCATCAAACTCTTCGTCCACGGCCTCGTCCCGCTCGAAAACAGCCACCGATGAAACCATTTCTGATAAGTTTACTCAGCGCTCCCAAGATGATGATTTCAAATCCTATAAAGCACACGATCGCTCCAGTGTCCCCAGGGACGAATTCGGTTCTCGATTCTACTTTGGGCTAGGGATTTTGCTTGTATTTGCCTGGGTTGTGTATTACAGTTACGCAAGGATTCCCCAACAACTAGAATTGGAACGGGACGCGGCGTTGGAACGACAACGGCGGGCCGCTGCCAACATCCCGCCCCAGCGTAGTCCATTTGATGATGCCTGAATAAGTGCTCTTCAATGGATAGCAGTCAAAAACAAACTGAACGTTTTTCGGGAATGTTATTTTCGAAACAAAAGAAAAGTTTAGTTCAACAACGATTGTTAAGGTGTTTTGTTACTGCAAGCAAAAGCATCGGCGTTCGATTGGCAATTCATGTAAATTTTTTAAAGTACGAACAGATTATGATAATAAACATTGAAGTAATGCAGTTGCATTTGAAACACTTAACAATCGTTGTTTTAATTGAAAAATCAGTCCCAAAAGAAATTTATTTCATTTTTGTCGTTAACATAAATAATTTCATAGATTTGCTGATTTTCAACTGTATTTTCAATTGACTTCTCGATAGGAGGCAAAGTGTGTTACGCCGAACCACAGGATCTGACGGACATTGTGCGAGAGGCCATCAAGGAACGGAAGACTCTACCAACCAAAAGCGAAGACGAAAAGAAAAAGGAACGAAGCAGCAACTAACCGTCAGTGACTCCAACTCCGAATCAATAGTCCAAAGCGTGAAAACTACTACAGACGCGAAAAAGAATCGGGTAGTGATCTGTAGTTATAAATTCGTGGGCAAAAAAAACGTATAAATCCTTGAAAATTTATAACGAAGAATGTGATTTGTTTGTATAAGAAAATTTACTACAGTTATCTGTTTTAATGATAATCTTACAAGCTACTGATGTTCACAGATAAATAACAAAAATATATCAAATAAAAGCAACCACTAGATCCAAACACCCAAAGTTACATTTTCTCATACGTCTCGCTGTGATTACAGCTTTCACAAGTTCTCGTGTAGGTGTCTTCTTCCTCGTTATAAACCTCGCTGTCTCCCCAGCTGTGAACGTGACCCTGAATAGTCTTATCGTACAGACTACTGCGGACATCCATCCTCAGTTCCTTCAAACGCTTGTTGTACTTTTTAACCTTGGTAACCTCGCGTTTTTCTTCACGCAGTTCCTTTTCTTTGATCAAGTTCTCCTCGGTTCCCCATACTTCTAAAGCACGCTGTTCAATTTGAAGGTGCAAGTACAGTTTCATTTCTCCCCAGCGCACATTGTGCGGATTCTTTCGGCTGATGTACTTCAAAATTGGCTCCCGTTTATCCAAATCGCAATCCTTAAGCAAATATTCCTGCTTGGCTTCTGTTCGGGTAATCAAAGAATGCTTCCCATCCGAATCCCGACACGCATCGCAAATTTTGTAATCGAATGTGTTTAGTAAATACGAATCCGCGAACCGGTCTCCACAATCCAGACATTCGTCAAACTCAATCGGCACTGGAATGGAATCCTTCTCGATTTCTTTCTCATCAACGGGAACATCCTCCACCGGATCGACGCAAGTCCGTTGTTCGATCAGAAATCCACCACCGCTATCGATAAACTTGGTACCGGAAACCTTTATCACGTTATTTACTGCAATGGCCGTTTCCTGTGGACGTTGTTTACCGTTTCCATACGGATGAGCGGTCAATCGTGCCTGACGAAGATTGAGCGCACGTTGACGGTTAGCCTCTATACGTTGACGATCCGAATCCGAGATCGAACTACTGGAAGCAAGACCATCCATGGTTACAGTTGCACAATATATACTAAAATGCCTCAGATAACATGCTACGATCTGACAATTAGTTTTACTGTATAAAAATCAAATCTGCAATAGTCTTTTTTTTTTTTTTATTTGCTTTGTCACTAACGTGATAGGCTAAGGCCAGTGATGGCCCATCTTGCCTTTGTATTGTTAGATTATAATTTAATTTTGTGTTTTAATTCGATTGTGTTTTTTTTGCACATGTGTTGTTCATTTATTTTCTTGTAGGTTATGTTTGGTTGTATTATTATTTTCGATTATTTTATATTTTTCGATTGTAAATTCTTTTACATTGACTCCCGATGATGTTTCGCGGCGTCGCCACACGGATTCACTCTAGGACGAGAAAAAATTTTTCTTCCGCGAAACGAAATACACAAAATTTTATCGCACTAGTGCGAAACGATATGCTAACACTTTGAGAGCTTCACCGGAAGTCACAATAGTCTTTTATTAAGCAGAAACGAGAAATTTTGTATTACTTCAACACACAAAATTAATAACAAAACTAATACGGCGAACGAAAGCTCGCATAAAAGCTTCATACAATTTCATAGCCTTACACACTAAGAAAATACTATTTAGTTTGAAGTAATTTTAACCCAACAGAGAGGTACACTGAAAACCATTTTTACATATTTTCACTCATTAGGCTCTCTGACAGCTCACTTACAACCACAAATGCAAATTAGATTGGTTTGTTTTCATCAGGAAACGAATGCATTAAACACAATTCAGACGATCAAACTACTTCGGTCGACGTTCAGATTAATTTATTATTATTTTTAGCCGAATATTGTTCGCGTATCCGACGTTAAAAAGTTCCGTGAACTTGACGTAGTGTCCTTTGATATGAATTGCTTACAATTAATGTTGTTGTTCCGTAATCGTTCCATTCAGGTGATAGTCGCTTGATGCTGCGTGTGAATCGCTTTTACATATTGTTTTGTTTTCATCAGGAAACGTGTTGGCCACCCATTTTTCAGTAGGGCCACCGTTCATTTTTCACCGGGCATAGAAACCTCAATTGTCGAGTTCTATTAAGTCGTTATCTACTCAAACTTTGACTTGATCGTAAAAAATAGGTAGCTTGATTTGTTATGACATAACACTTTGAGTAAACTTACATTGACCTAAATTGTCAGGTCATCACTCGTTACCTAAAATTAGGGAGATCCCAAGGGGAAAGTTGCTTAACACAAAATATATTGTGCCTCTAAAAATAAACACGTGATCCCACACTCAAATAAAAATTCACGTTTGATTCACTTGAAAAATCACGTAAACTGGTTTCAAATGTCAAATTGAATATTTTACGTGACGAAAATGAATGTTATACGAACAGCCTCTAAAATGAATAGAGTCATCACATAAGGTTTACGTGAATTGACCAAACGTCAAACAATTTACGTGAATTTCCAGTGTGAAAAACTCGATTTTGAAAATGGCGAACAGTGGCCCTCAAAGTGTGAGTATTGTAAATATTTGCGAGAAATGTTATTCAATTGCAAATTTTCTACTACATCGATCGGTTCATTCCAGTATGAAAGTTCCCATGTGTTCGACTGGACCGAGTGCCTGCGTGGGTCCGGAAGTATGCCCGCTCCTGCCGAATGCTTCAAACAGACCGTTGGTTCACCGAACAACGAGTTCAAAATCGGTATGAAACTAGAGACACTGGACCCATGTAATGGGACCTCAACCTGCATCGGTAGTGTTGTGGGAGTTCTCGGATCTCGACTTCGGCTTCGGTTGGATGAAAGTGACAACATAACGATTTCTGGAGGCTTGTCGATAAGAGATTCCACGACGTTATTAGTTGCTTTTTATTTTCATTTTGCTTTTTATTTTTATCTAAAATTCTATGCTGATTTTCTAGAATAAATGTTTGATTTTCCATGGCATTTTTCATTTTGTAGATTTATATAGAAATCTGAAATTTCCCTTTTGACTTCAACCAATATATAAAATAGTGATTCTTTGGTATCTAAATTTGATATCTAAATTTGATATTTGATTATGCATTAAACAGCTTTTAAATTCCAGTCTATTAAAACCTACGTGAAAAGTAGGGTGGAAAATATTCACATAACTTTTCACGTAACTATAACACAGACTAACAGACATGACAGCATGAGTAAATTCTTATAAAAATAATTTTTCATGATGCACTAGTTCCACCTATATTGTACTGCGCGAACTATTTACTATCTGTACACCCCTTGTGTTATGTAAAAGTTTTTTTACTAGTTGACTTCCCCTCGTTTGTCAACACCGATCAGCTGCTTGCTGGGATGCCTGATTTCATCAAAATATTCGAAAATGAATCGTCACAATAAATTATTGGATTACGTTGATAATATATATTTAACTTTTTCGCGATGTTGGAAGGTAACCATTTATTTGACTCAACGTTGTTCATCTAGACTATTTTTTATTGTGTTGGTAGTTTTCACCCGAAATTAAGTGGCGGCAGACCAGAAGCAAGTAAATATTGTAACAAATCGGGTTCAATTTTGTATTGCGTTGGAGGATGAGAAGTAGGCACTATTATGTATATAGTTTTGGCAATATGTATTAAATCTGTATCCTGCATGAAATTCGCATGGACGTATACAAATCAATACGTTACAGGTAATTCTGTAGGAATGGCAACTCTGTTGGTGAATGAAAAAAATAAACACAGTTTAGATGACAGACAGGATGTTTTTGATAGGGTAACGTGGCGCCATCATGACACATGTGAGTACTGTCCCAAATAAAGAAATATTCGAAATGACCGTTAAAATGATTGAAAAATGTGATTTGAGTGTCCTGTCTGTTAGTCTGTGACTATAACATGATTATTATTTTGAGTGCACTTGTACGCGGCGGGCAGATATCCCCCCAGACGGCTGGCTATGTCTGCCAGAATTCCGGCAAAAGTCTGGCAACAATGCAACAACCGTTTCCGGTAGAGAATTTCGCCTAGCGGTTATTAACGGTTCTTTTCTGTCGGATTCTTGCCATACAAGATTGGCAGAACCGTTTTGAATCGGTTCTACATTTTAAGCGTCTTGGTTTTATTTTTTCAATAAAAGATACTTATGGAAGGCAATAAGTTATTGCCCTTCATATATACTAATCATGGAAAATGTTATTGCCAATAACATTACTTTCTCACTACCAAACATACCCATATTTCAATCTTATTTACCTCGTCTCAAGATTCGTTTTTTGTACGTACATGCGGAATTGACGAATATTAAATGAAGTCAAATAAAAAAAAAGGCGGGTGGGTAATGTCAGAGACATAACTGGATGTCGTGAATACGAAAACAACTGACATGATCCTTAACACTTCCGAATATCAATTGTATGAATTATGCACGCATTCCCCTTTTTCACATTTTTCGCAAAAACAAAGAAAGCTTCACTTGATCTCGATTACTGTGAATTTCACACAGCGAAAAGTGCACAAATCTAAGCAAACTGTTCTTGATTTGTAGTAAACTGAGGATATTTCCCTACGATTTGCAAACAACAAATCCTAATAGTTCTTTAGAAAACTTTTAGAGCCATTAGAACGGCTGATATTGTGCAATGCTCTCCACCGTTGTTTTTTTCCCAATGCTAATGACTGGCAGCTGTGACGAATTCGCTCTTGTCGAAAGCGAAACTAGCTGTGCAGACGACACAAAACACATCTGCTCATAGGGGCGATAGAATCCAAACTGATTCAATTTTTGTTAAGAGATTTCCTTTTATGTGATTTCGTTTGTAGCTTTTTTACTAATGGGCGGTCCTAACGGCTATAAAAATAGCCGCATTCAGAATTTTAATGTTGATTATTTCATTTCGGATTTGCATAATTTATTGAAAGAAACTATCAATATGCTGAAGGGACTCGTTTCTAGCATTCACAAGGACCAAATTGAGGAACTCACTGCGATATTCACCACTTTTCGGAACATTTTTCCCGGACGATTTGTTGTACAGCAGCAGATATTTTGTTCTCTTCCTTAGAACGCGTTCTGATTCTTATCACTCTCTCAGAGGGTAAATTTTGAAAAGGCACCCCATAGTAAAGTAAGTCGTATTCACGACAAAAATGGGTTGTATAGAGGTACAGTAAAGTAAATTCCGCATAATTCTTTAGGAGTAATATTATGGTGTTAATAACAACCGAATAGAAGTCTGGAATAGAGAACTGGACCCTGAGTTCAAGACCTAAATTTATATCCAATAACACTCAGAATCCAGTTTCAGTCGCTGCTGCTTCTCGCCTTGGTGGCCAGCAAACGAATGAGAGATGCGACCTGAGCGTTTGAGGATTTAAACCACGCAGAAGGTGCATTCTCCGTCGCTGCTGCTGCTGGCTGGTCCTCTCGCCTCGATGGCCAGCAAGCGAATGAGAGATGCGACCTGAGCGTTTGAGGTTTTTATTAACCACGCAGAAGGAGCATTCTCTCTCGCTGCTGGTGGAAAGTTTAACTCCCGCTGCTGCTGCTGGCTGGTCCTCGCGCCTCGATGGCCAGCAAGCGAATGAGAGATGCGACCTGAGCGTTTGAGGTTTTTATTAACCACGCAGAAGGTGCATTCTCTCTCGCTGCTGGTGGAAAGTTTAACTCCCGCTGCTGCTGCTGGCTGGTCCTCTCGCCTCGATGGCCAGCAAGCGAATGAGAGATGCGACCTGAGCGTTTGAGGTTTTTATTAACCACGCAGAAGGTGCATTCTCTCTCGCTGCTGGTGGAAAGTTTAACTCCCGCTGCTGCTGCTGGCTGGTCCTCGCGCCTCGATGGCCAGCAAGCGAATGAGAGATGCGACCTGAGCGTTTGAGGATTTAAACCACGCAGAAGGTGCATTCTCCGTCGCTGCTGGTTAGCTCTCGCTGCTGCTGCTGGCTGGTCCTCTCGCCTCGATGGCCAGCAAGCGAATGAGAGATGCGACCTGAGCGTTTGAGGTTTTTATTAACCACGCAGAAGGTGCATTCTCTCTCGCTGCTGGTGGAAAGTTTAACTCCCGCTGCTGCTGCTGGCTGGTCCTCGCGCCTCGATGGCCAGCAAGCGAATGAGAGATGCGACCTGAGCGTTTGAGGTTTTTATTAACCACGCAGAAGGTGCATTCTCTCTCGCTGCTGGTGGAAAGTTTAACTCCCGCTGCTGCTGCTGGCTGGTCCTCTCGCCTCGATGGCCAGCAAGCGAATGAGAGATGCGACCTGAGCGTTTGAGGTTTTTATTAACCACGCAGAAGGTGCATTCTCTCTCGCTGCTGGTGGAAAGTTTAACTCCCGCTGCTGCTGCTGGCTGGTCCTCGCGCCTCGATGGCCAGCAAGCGAATGAGAGATGCGACCTGAGCGTTTGAGGTTTTTATTAACCACGCAGAAGGTGCATTCTCTCTCGCTGCTGGTTGATGATTCCACTCCCACGACGTCTGCTTCCATCGAACGCACAAGAAGAAATGATCGATTTTCGACCACGGTTCCCCTTTTATACGCATTCAGTTGAAGATATGTGCCTGACTATCTCAAAATCGTCGTCCTTGCGCGAAAAACCCAAGCGAAAGTAAAAAGTTTTCCGCGTTGTTTTCAAATTTTAAGAAAACTTAATTTTTGAGTTGTTTGTGGTTATCGCACACTGTTCAAAATATTATCCTGAATTCCTGATCATATTTTTGATGAAATGGTGAAAGAATTATGTTGCTACCATTAATACAAGTCGAGATATTCGCGATTAAGTTCCGCCCATTCTTCCATATGGCTAATTTTGAAAAGGCGCCCCATAGTAAAGTAAGTCGTATTCACGACAAAAAGGAAAAAAGAAGGAGGAGGAAATAAACAAGACACGTACGGCGAGATAATGCCGCAATTTCGCCTGGACAATTTTGACAGCAGCCGAAATGCAGCCAGGCTTCTGATGGTTGCCAGAATTTCTCACAAGCGGGATACACTGTGAGCAGAAATGCCATTTATACAGATTTATCGGTATTATACAGATTTTTACATGCTCATACAGATTTTGTACAGATTTCGTATGTTTAATACAGATTTATACAGATTTAATAAAAAGTACGATTTTTTTCTTTATTTGGCCTAATCCATAATTTAGGATTTAGTACTAGAGATGAGATAAAAGTTTCGTAACCAAAGAACAAAATTTGATTTAATTACTAAGTTGTGAAAAGTGAAAATGTCTTTTTCTTCAAGAAAAAATCGAGTTTTTCAAAAACGATGGCGAATTGTTTTTTATTTGAAGTATTAGCATTTTACCTGGAGCGGACGGTATTAATTGTTTCGCTAGGTTCAAAATGTTCGTAATTCACTATTCCTAAATCCATCAGACACTTATCATTGTCTTTTTCTCAAAACTATACGATCTTTAACTCGATGTTGATGATTGTCCTGGCGTTATCCATGATTTCTGCGTTTCGGGTTCCCAGATATATTTATCTTTCGTCGACAGTTACAATCCAATGCAGTTTTCTGAAAGGAGCATTTCGCACTGGGTTTTTGCATGTTCATTCTGTTTGTGTGGAACCCATTTACAAACCGTTTTAAATTTTACCCAAGGCTCTTAGACTATCAGAAATAGCTTGAGGATGAAATTGAAATGCTAGGCCATAATTTATTTTATTTTTGTATCATTTTAGTCCAATGACAATAGTAGTTCGTCATCTACATACATTTACTGTCGGTTTTAAAGTTCTTTGTCAATAACATAATAATAATCTGTTTTGAAACGTTAAAACTAAAGCTCACAAGCTTTGACAGTTGCAACAAGATCCCCATAAGTCTCAACAAGAACTCGGTACCTTTTTCACTTAATTGAACAATAAAATCCTATCAGGCTCTAGTTGGTAAGTAAAATACATTAAAATGCTTGTTTACATTTAAACATATAAATACACAAGTGAAGCATGAATAGATTTCCAATGTCTTTGGTACTTTATACTCATTTACAAATATCAACAAAAGGGAGTAATATCTACTCAAATTTTTTGAGAAGCATATTTCCCCAAAATGTCGTAATACCCAATTTTCAATTTTATGTAGGTATGGTTTTTACAGCCATTGAACTTCTATGCCACCTCCGAGTGAACACGGTGAAAAATCACGCATTGAGATATTCACTTGTGGTCCAGTGAAAAGAAACGAAAATTAACTGGTAATATAGCCCAACTTGCTGTGCCATCAATCGGTGTCATTTCAAGTGAGGTGACACCATCCAGAAGTGAATAAGAAGAACTTCTATGCAGATTTTCTGAAATAAATGTTTATGTTTTTATGGTTAGAATCCTAATGATTTATATGAAAATTTTGAAAATTTCCAACCAATATTTAAAATAACAGTTTTCTGGTATCTGAATGTGATATGAGTACTACACTACAGTTTATATATGAATCAAATAATTTTTACTGGATTGTGCATTTAACATCCTTATAATGGCAGTCCATTAAAACCTACGTGAAAAGTAGGGTCTGACCGTAACATCTTATACCGTTTTCGTTTATTGATCAGAGCAGCCCGAAAGCTGACCCAGAGTCGCCCAAACAACGTTTGATATGTTTGTTTTAGCAACCTGAGGTCGCTCTAGATCGGACTCCAATCGCGTAGTTTCGCTCTCAAAATTTTCTCGGGTTTGTTTATTTTTCGGAAGAATTGTTTTGCAATAAAAAATTCTCGTCAACGTGTTAACATATTTATGTGAAGTACAAATGGTCGGGTAATCGATCAGAAAAAAAAAATTTTCCGTACCCGAGTGAGCAGTAAATTTTTTTACCCGACCCGACCCGTGCCCGATTGAAAATAAAAATTTTTACCCGTACCCGACCAAAAACCCGTCGGGTACGGGTCGGGCGACGACACGACCTGCCACTCGCTATTAAAAACTGTATCGCAAATTTAACTACCCCTCAGTAACTGGTAATGTCAAAACGACATTCCTTAAGAAATTTTTAAAACTGGCAACCCAAATTGATAGATTATTGATTTTGAATAATAGTTATTGTAACCTTGATTACTGTATATTATAGACCAAATGAATGTAATCAAAACAAATCCCGAATCATTTTTCATATGCGAAATAAATGAATGGTAGAAATCGTTATCCTAGATCACTACGTAAACCGAGCGAAGAGAATAAATTACTCACAATGACGCGTAAGTTAGCGACTGAAAAAGCAAAAGCTTATCTACTCAAGGATGATTTAATTTAAAAAAAATTATTGAAAACTGCACTAAACAGTTTACGGCAAGATAAAATATATTGATGGACAAATCTCGAGGTTATTCGATGAAGAACTGAATCCAAAGAGAATGAACTAACAGTGGCATTTTTTTCGAATGGCATTTCCAACTTATGTCAATTGGCAATTGTTGTATATCTCATATATTTCCATATATTGTAGACATTAGAAAACACACAAATATATCTTGCAATTTGGCTTTGTAATTGTTCTTTTTTCTAAACAATGAATTTAATGTAATACAAAACAGTTTGTAACTACCTTCTTAGAGGCTCCACTACCGCCTGAAACAAGGAGATGTCGACTGGTTAAAATATATTGGTGATTACTGGTGATAGTCATCATTCAGTAAAAACCATTCAAGCGAAGAGGTTGTGTTTCGATTGTACTGGCTCGTGAGTTAACGGCTGATACCGAGACAATTCTAAGCTTCAGGTAGTTAAACTGCCCATAGCAAACGTAATATTCGGGGCGTTTCCCGACTGGAAAGCTAGCAACGAAGGCCATCCCGTTCATACGCACAGAGGTGTAGAAACACAGAGGTGCGAGAGCATAGAAGTGACGAGTCACAGAGGTGCCATCGCATAAAGGTGCGAAGACGAAGGGGTGCAAAGGCACAAAGGTGCTAAAGCAACCCAGTGCTGATCTACCAGGTACCAGAATTTGTACGCTGCGTAGGATCAAAAGAGACGGCATATATCGCGAGGTGCTACACTGCAAGCATCGCATTTGATCGCCACCAAGAGCAAAAGCACTGTACCTGGGGTCAGGTACAGGCAGCACAGCAAGTGCAGTGGTGTTCACAACGACGGCAGAGCAACTGAGATAGCAGTAAACGACAGAAGACTGCCAATTGGAAACAGCAGAAGACTGCCAATTGGAAATCGTTGGAAGAGCTTCACGTCGTTCTTCACGATAAAGGAACAGAGACATCAGCTACAAGGTAGATTTAATTTAATTTATTTTTTATTTCTTATATCTGAAATTTTACTAAACATAAGTTTTTATTTTGGTATTATTAATTTACAAAAAAATTTAATGTAATGGATGATCTTATGGAAGATCATCCGAATCCGATTCCGGATACTAGTAAGAGTTTAAATACTCCGAGGGCTAAACATTATCCACAGGGTACCACTGGGCCATGGATAGTCTATCTTCGAAAAAAAGAAAAGATTTTAAATTTGATGCAAATTACCAAGGATTTGACATCACATTTCTCTGAAGTTAAAGAAATATGTAAAGTTAATAGAGATAAAATTCGAGTTGTTGTCAATGACTTGAAACAGGCGAACGAAATTGTAACCTGTAAATTATTTTCTGTTGAATATCGAGTTTACATTCCATCGAAGGAGGTGGAAATTGACGGTGTCGTGACTGAAGCAAGTCTGACGGCCGATGATTTACTTAAAAATGGAGTTGGTCGTTTTAAAAACTCCATGCTTGAGGGAGTTAAGATACTCGAGTGCAAGCAATTGTACTCAGCATCTATTGTCGATGGAAAAAAGTCGTATCGTCCCTCAGATTCGTTTCGTGTAACATTTGCCGGATCTGCGTTGCCTAGCCATGTCTATATCGATAAAATTCGTCTTCCTGTTCGGCTTTTCGTACCGCATGTTATGAATTGCACGAACTGTAAAAAATTCGGGCATACAGCTACTTACTGTAGTAATAAGTCCAAATGTATCAAATGTCAAGGGCCTCATAAGGATAATCTTTGCGATAAAAATGTTGAAAAATGTGTTTATTGTGGGGAGAGACCTCATGATGATCTTTCAGTATGCGCTGCATTTAAGTTGCGTAAAGACAAAATGAAGCTTTCTTTAAAAGCACGGTCTAAGCGCACATATGCAGAAATGCTTAAAACGGTCATACATGTCTCCCCCTTGGAAACCGAAAACGGTTTTTCAAATCTTATGGAGCCAGAGGAATCTGACTCCGACGGAAATAGTGAAGATACCTCGTTTGTCACTCCTCAAGGGTCTGTTAAGAGGAGATTAACAAACCACAAAATACCTAAAAAGACACCTAAAATTACATCTTCAAAAAAAGATCCCCGTGTTAAAGCTAAAAAGCCAAATTTAAAACCAAAAACTGTGCCTCCTGGTTTGTCAAATTCACAAACCAATCCAGAAACTAGCTCAAGGAAAGACAATAATCCAGTGGGCTCCGTTTCACATTCACCAACAGGATTACTTAAGTTTTCGGAAATTGTAGAATGGATTTTCGCAGCATTCAATATTTCTGAACCTCTAAAGACTATCATAACGGCATTCCTTCCAATAGCTAGAACTTTTTTGAAACAGTTATCAGCTCAATGGCCAGTTCTTTCAGGTTTTGTATCATTTGATGGATAATTTATCATCCGCCGCAAATGATTCAATCACTGTCCTGCAGTGGAATTGTCGAAGCATCATGCCAAAACTTGATTCATTTAAAGTTTTGTTGCATAGTCAAAAATGTGATGTATTTACTTTGTGCGAAACATGGCTTACATCAAACATAGCCTTAAGTTTTAATGACTTTAACATTATACGTCTCGATAGAGACTCTCCGTATGGTGGAGTGCTTTTAGGAATTAAGAAATGTTATTCCTTTTATAGATTAAATATTCCTTCGACTTCTAGTATAGAAGTTGTTGCTTGTCAAATAAACATTAAAGGAAAGGACATTTGCATTGCTTCAGTATATATTCCTCCAAGAGCTCAAGTTGGACAACGACAGCTTAATGAAATTGTCGAAGCCCTTCCTGCTCCACGTTTGATTTTAGGAGATTTCAATTCGCACGGAATGATGTGGGGTTCCGTTTACAATGATAGCAGATCATCCTTAATATATAATATTTGCGACAATTTTAGCATGACGGTACTAAATATGGGTAGCATGACACGGATCCCAAGACCTCCTGCACGTCCAAGTGCATTAGATTTATCTCTTTGCTCGACTTCAATTCGACTAGATTGCACCTGGAAAGTATTTCCTGATTTACACGGTAGCGATCATTTACCAATCATCATCTCAATTAGCAGTAACAAAGGCATTGCTAATTCAGTTAATATTCCATATGATTTGACAAAAAATATTGACTGGATTAAATACCAAAGTAATATTTCAAGTGCCTTAACTTCAATGGAAGAGCTCCCCCCACTTGAAGAATATGACTTCCTCGTTTGTTCGATTCTGGAGGCCGCAGAACAAGCCCAAACCAAACGATTTCTTGGTCCATCGTCTAACAGAAGGCCTCCAAACCCTTGGTGGGACAAAGAGTGCTCAGATGCTAAGCACGCGAAACAAAATGCCTTCAAGATGTTTTTAAAACGAGGAGGAGGAACTCCTCAGAATTTTGAAAAATTCTTGACTTTAGAAACCAAGTACAAGAGCATACTTCGGGCCAAGAAATGTAGCTATTGGAGACATTTTGTCGAAGGTTTGTCAAGAGAAACCTCAATGAGCACTCTTTGGAATACGGCCAGACGAATGAGGAATCGTAACGTAGGAAATGAGAGTGAGGAATACTCGAACCGATGGATATTTGATTTTGCGAGGAAAGTTTGTCCAGATTCTGTTCCTACGCATAGCATTATTAGGGAATCTTTTTCAAATAATGGTTCCATTGATAGCCCCTTTTCTATGATGGAATTTTCCATAGCACTCATGTCTTGTAACAATAACGCTCCTGGGTTGGACAGAATTAAATTCAACTTGGTGAAGAATCTGCCCGACCTCGCAAAAAGACGTTTGTTGGAATTGTTCAACAAGCTTCTTGAGCAAAATATTGTTCCACCTGACTGGAGGCAAGTGAAAGTTATCGCCATTCAAAAGCCGGGGAAACCAGCTTCCAATCACAACTCATATAGACCCATCGCGATGTTGTCCTGCATCAGAAAATTGTTCGAAAAAATTATTCTACGACGTCTCGACACTTGGGTCGAGACGAACGGTTTGTTGTCAGATACTCAGTTTGGCTTCCGTAGAAATAAAGGGACGAATGATTGCCTTGCATTACTTTCGTCTGACATCCAAATTGCCTTCGCTCAAAAGCAACAAATGGCATCTGTATTTTTAGACATTAAAGGAGCATTTGATTCAGTTTCCATTGATGTTCTTTCAGACAAGCTTCACCAAAATGGACTCCCAGCGGTTATAAATAATTATTTGCACAACCTTTTGTCAGAGAAGTGCATGTATTTTTCACATGGCGATTTGGCAACATTCAGAATTAGCTACATGGGTCTCCCGCAAGGCTCATGCCTCAGTCCGCTCCTCTATAATTTTTACGTGAATGACATTGACAGCTGTCTAGTAACCCCATGTACACTAAGACAATTGGCAGATGATGGCGTGGTTTCAGTTACTGGACCCAAAGCTATTGATCTGCATAAACCATTGCAAGATACCTTAGATAACTTGTCCGATTGGGCTGTTCATCTTGGTATCGAATTCTCTGCGGAGAAAACAGAGTTAGTCGTCTTTTCAAGAAAGCATGATCCCGCGCAGCTTCAGCTCCATATGATGGGAAGAATGATCCAACAGGTTTTGACTTTCAAATACCTCGGGGTGTGGTTTGATTCCAAATGCACGTGGGGAGGACACATTAGGTTTCTGATAACAAAATGCCAACAAAGAGTAAATTTTCTTCGAACAATAACCGGATCTTGGTGGGGTGCTCATCCGGAAGATCTAATAAAATTGTATCAGACAACGATACTTTCAGTGATGGAATATGGATGCGTTTGCTTTCGTTCCGCTGCAAACTCTCATATTATCAAATTAGAGCGAATTCAATATCGTTGTTTGCGAATTGCTTTAGGCTGCATGCATTCGACACATACAATGAGTCTTGAAGTTCTGGCGGGAGTTCTTCCATTGAAGGATCGTTTTTGGGAGCTTTCGTCGCGACTGCTAATAAGATGCGAGGTACTGAATCCCCTAGTTATTAATAACTTCGAAAGGCTAGTTGAGCTTCAATCTCAAACAAGATTCATGACTGTATATTTTAACCATATGTCACAGGAAATCAACCCTTCAAGATATATTCCTATCCGTGTCAGCCTCCTAAATGTCCCTGACTCAACTTTATTTTTCGACACATCCATGCAGCGCGAAGTGCGTGGAATTCCGGAACACCTACGCTCGTTGGAAATCCCAAAAATATTTACAAGTAAGTTCAGGCATATCGACTCTGAGAAAATGTTTTACACGGACGGATCGCGAATTGAAGAAGCGACAGGGTTTGGTATGTTCAACAATAATGTTTCGGTCTCCTTTAGGCTTCAAGAACCTGCATCTGTTTATATAGCAGAGTTAGCAGCAGTTCATTATAGTTTGAGTATAATCGTCACATTATCTCCAAACCATTATTTTCTTTTCACAGATAGTCTGAGTGCAATTGAAGCCATTCGCTCAAAGGCTGCTGGCAAAAATGAACCTTTTTTCTTGGGCAAAATAAAACAGTGCCTGAACGTCATATTGAATAATAATTATCAAATCACAATAGTTTGGGTTCCGGCTCATTGCTCCATTCCAGGCAATGAAAGAGCCGATATTTTAGCCAAACGTGGTGCTATTGAGGGTGAAATTTATGAGAGACCAATTGCTTTCAATGAATTCTATAGCGCGTCTCGCCAAAGAACACTTGCCAGCTGGCAAGCTTCTTGGGATAAAGATGATCTGGGTCGGTGGATGCACTCAATTATTCCTAAAATATCGACAAAGGCATGGTTCAGAGGACTGGATGTGAGTAGAGATTTCATTCGTGTGATGTCCAGACTCATGTCCAATCACTACACGTTAGATGCACATCTCCTTCGAATTGGACTTTCCGAGACTAATCATTGTGCTTGTGGCGAAGGTTACCGCGATATTGACCATGTTGTTTGGACATGCGTGGAGTATCGTGATGTCAGATCTCAACTAATAAATTCCTTGCGTACCCAAGGTAGACTATCCAATGTCCCAGTTCGCGACATTCTTGCTTGTCGTGACGTTCCTTACATGAAACTTCTTTATTATTTCATTAAGTCCATTGGAGTTCCAATTTAAATTTTATTTTATGTTAGATTGTTTTCTCTTCCATGAGCTCAACCAATAGCCAGCTATCTTATATTAAATAAAAGTGATGAACTGATACAAACAAACCTGAAATAGTTATAAGATCATGTACAAAATAAATGTATTTCATTTAATGTAATTTATAATAGCAACTCGCTTGATAAAAACAGTGTTTAGATTAACTAATGAATACCAACATACTAATAGGATATTCGAAATGTATTAGGTTTAAAGTACTATGTATTGTAGATGCCACGGCGAAGAAAAACTTATGTATATTGCCTATGAAATAAACGTATTTATGAAAAAAAAAAAAAAAAAAAAACTGGTGATAGTAAACCTTTATTGGGAGCCATTACATCTATTATTGAACCACTAATAATTTTTTAAACTATTCCAAAAGACAAATTGATTCACATTTCAAACCTGTTATGCACGCTTGCACGTATCTACGTTCTTAAGTTGTTTGTTTATTTATTCTTGAACTCCATAGCAACTTGTTCTTAGTAAATTGAACAGTGTTGCTCGAGAAGATTATTTCGATCATTCTCAAGGGGTCACTATATTTATGGTAACTGGCGGTGAATCGTTAACGGACAATTTTCATGTAGATTTTTCTTCGAAGTGCCTGGTCGTGTCGTCGGGTCGGGTTTCGGGTAAAATACCCGATACCCGACCATCTCTGTTAGGCACTGAAATACCATGTCGACTCAATAACTCAAAGAGCTTTGTGCATATTCTAAAAGTTTAGCATTATACTGTTCAAAGACTTGGAGGGAGGGATTGCTGATCTGGCATCTCTGGACTGTTCGCCTAAGTGTGCCACTCTGTGCCCCATGAAACAGCTGGAAACACTGTTTTGACACAACTAGTTTATTTCAAGATAACGATTTGAATTTTTTGGCAAAATTTACTTCATCCATTGCAAACTTAGCAGCGTCCGCCCTTTGGGAAATGGACTTCAGCTGATTTTGGGTAGGTTCTGACCCAAAATTAGATAGCGTCTGGTACCCGCTTGTGAGAAATTCTGGCAACCGTCAGAAGGCTAGCTGCATTCCGGCTGCTGTCAAAATTGTTCAGGCGAAATTGCGTCATTATCGCGCCGTACGTGATTTGTTTATTTCTCTCTTACTTTTTTTTCTTTTTTTATTCGACTTCTTTTGATATTTGGCAATCCCGCATGTATATACAAAAAACGAACCTTGAGACGAGGCAAATAAGATTGAAATATGGATATGTTTGATAGTGATAAAGCATAGTTATTGGCAATAACATTTTCCATAATTAGTATATATGAAGAGCAATAACTTATTGCCTTTCATATGTACTTTTATTTGAAAAAATAAAACCATGACGCCAATAATGTAGAACCGATTCAAAACGGTTCTGCCAATCTTGTATGGCAAGAATCCGACAGAAACAGAACTGATAATAACCGCTAGGCGAAATTCTCTGCCGGAAGCGGTTGTAACATTGTTGCCAGACTTCTGCCGGAACTCTGGCAGAATTCCGGCAAAAATAGCTGGCAGACATAGCCAGCCGTCTGGGGGGAAATCTGACCGACGCGTACAAGTGGGTGTGGGTCGGTTCTTACCAAAAAGTCCCGGCAGTAATCGAAGTGTAAATTAGGTTAGGAAAATTCAATTATTGCATACATTTGTAGCATCGTGTAGACTCTCACGAAACTCATCCTGAATTCGCCTCTGGAAATCTTCGAACCAACTGACAATTCTCTGCCATCTTCGGAGAGCTCTCACGTCATCCGATCAAGTCGAACACAAACGAAACAATAATAATAAGAATATATTTTAATAGTACATTCAGTTCGAATAAAAAGTCCGAACAGTGTGGTTTGCTTTAGGGGCTGTTTCCACGAAAAGCGTCTGTACTGCGGTCAGCGCGTTTCAATTGTTGGCTGCTGCTAGTGTTCAATTTTTTTCGTACGAAGCTCTCTCTCTCTAACTTAGGCATAGCGAATTAAATTTCATTGTTCTTGTTATTTCTGGTGCGACAAAAAGAACAAAAGAATACATTCTTCCCTTCATTCTCTTGAACTGAGATCATGGATTTCCTCTGTGTCATTCAATAGTTTTTGTATAGTAATATGCTTGTTTAGGATGCTGAAGAAGTGTTTTCTAATTCGAGTGCTATAATTTTGAAAAAAGTAAAATTCTAGTTGAAACGAGTGCAGATTACGTAAAGAATTTTCCGTCGAGAGTGTGGAAGGCGAAGATGAGAAAAAAATAAACACAACCCCTTTCCGTACCTCCATCGTAAAATTGGGTTATGGAAGGTGTGTCATTATTTGTGTGATGTGTTTTTTTTTGCAGCAAGAAAAATCTACGGATTGAAAAATTAGAAGAAAAGTTTTTGTTGTAGAAAAAAGAAGTGTGCAACAACAATACGGTGACTTTCGGTCACTGGTGCTAGAAGTGAAAACGAAACCAGTGGATTACCTAAATTTTTTCTATCGTTCATCGGTAGCAGCAAGCGGTGCCGGTGGCGCAAGCCCCACCCGCAAGCAACAGTGACACCAACAATGCAACAAATTGCTAACATTGTTGGAACCAACGCCTACTACGATGGTAGTCGGGTCTTCACATGGTTGGCCGATCTGTGCGGTTTATCGGTTGATTTGGTGAGTGTAAGATTGTCCACACGTAAAACAAATATTGCCCGATGATCTGTCATCGTTGCGTGCGTTGTCACCTGAAGGTCACTTGTTGGTTTCACTGCCTTCTATAGACGAGACGAACTGAAACAAACGGTTCTGTTGCGACCAAAGCTGAGTAATAGGTTTTAGTCTATTTAGCAATTCGTCCAGTTTAACTCATGATTGTGATTAGCTAAAAAGAAGCATTGATTCGAAGCCTGCATATGAGTCATCATACTAGGTACACTGCAACGATGTTTTTGTCCAGTAACAAATTTTAAGTTCACGCTAAACTTGGGTATAATTTAAGTCAAATGTTATTCCGACGCAAGAAAAAAGTAAACGTAAACTGCGTCATATTTTAAACTAGCGGAAATTTCCTGTGTAGACCAGATAGGTGACTATAACAAGGTTTTATTCAGCGCATTGCCAGCTGCAGTTCGCTTGACGTCGAAGGAAATGTTTTGCGGTTCGTTTTCCCATTCCTACAAAGTTATTAACTCTGAAGAAATTCTTTTGAAGATGACAGAGGAACCAAAGTTGACCAAGCTTTTATTACTTAGTTTTCACTTCCGTTCCATAACAGTCCCTATCTTACCTTCTCAATTAGGTTACACTTTATCAGTAGGAAAAAGTTTCAGTGGGTTCTAGGTATTTGCTGAGCAAGAGGTTCACAAACTGAGACGTTAATTAATAGCGTCAGAGTAACTTACGTAGAGTTTGCGGGTAATTTCGGAACACTTTTTTGATCATTAGTAAACTGCCCCTCTGACGCAAAGTCATATTTGGGACAAATTTTTGTTGTTTTTGTAAATGAAAATCTCTTGCAAATATTATCATACAGTAATTATATTCATCATCAGTTGAACAAATTGTAAACAGAAGGGCGATTATTGATCTGAGTAATTTCGCGAGTTCACTTCTTCGACGATCGTCCAACCGCTGTAAAAATAGAACAACTTACCAACCGAGCTAGCGTTTACTGTATAAACCGGTCAACGATCCATAAACACACCAGCCAGCAACCGACTCGCCTTGAAAACAGCTTCCTTTTCTGCACAAAGAACGGTTGCATTTTCCAGCCCAGCAGCGTGAAGACTTTAGAAGCACAGAATTGTAATGGGACGCAGTAAGAAGTCTAAAAAAGTATTACCTATGGATTTGCAGTAGTCGCCGCACCTTGATTTGAAGCATCGTGCGATGCTTCGCAAATTAAATGTCTGGGAGATTCATACATTATGTTGGTTGAAATTTTGACAAAACGGTGGTGAGCATTGTTTTGCATCACGACGATCTTGAGTATTTCGGAACGTTGCAAGACCGACCGTTCACAGAAGCAGCAGACAGTTTCACAGTCGTGTTGTTGCTTCACCTAACCTTGGGCATATTTTTCTTGCACGATACAATAACTGGCTTTACTCGGCATATCTTAAAGCAGTAGAGCTGGCCGAAACGAAACGAGCTTCAGTGTACGTAGTTGTTTAGATGATGATGATCTTAAATTGTAAGTAAGATCTGTATATAACGTCACCTTCCATCATGTTTTTATGCAATTATTTTTTGGTGTGACTAAGTGATCGTGCATTCTGCTCTATTAAGCATAACTGTAAAAATCTGGCTCCATTGATTCAGAAATGTCTTCATCGGTTTATAATAATATTTTAAGCTGTATGAGATAAGCATGTATATCAATATGTGATGTGATGTGCATAAAGTTCGGAGAAATAGAAAAAAAAAAAGCTGTTCACAGTTAGGCAGTTCAAATACAAGAGAGCCAGCTCTCAAGCTTTATTTAGTATCAAACCTGAATCCGTCGATATATTCGAAAAACTATTCCGAAAACTCAAAAAAATAAGCTTATCAAATCGAACATGCAACATGTGCAACTATCTTTTGAAACATACACAAAATTTTCAATATTCAAAATGATCATACAATTTTGTTTTTTCGAACACGCTTCGATCGTCGAAGTTGCTGGTGGGTTGGGCAATCCCTGTCTCATTTTGTTTCCTTTTATTTCCTGGAATTCGATCGTCCTCAGGGAATCCGCAAAATTCCTCTTCACTGATAATATCCCTTTGATCCATCCGAAACCAAAGTGGAAATCACCACGTTTGGCCGAACATTTCGCTCGCTAGCTCTAATAACCCGAAGTTGATTACGATGCGCCATCATTTCGCCGCTTCCAATGAATATCTGAAAAACATTGTGAGAATATTTTTTAGAATGTGATGATTTTATCCATCTAGCCTGATTGTGGGGATTATCATTCTTATACCAAACTCCATCACCTGCAATCAGATTATCTAAAGGGTCAGTTGACTCCTTTGCAGGGTGGCAAGTGACCGGGAAAATCGGGAAAACCGAGAAAAAGTCGGGAATTTAGTTTTACCGGGAATAATCGGGAAAAGTTGGGAATTTTATTGCAAATCCGGGAAAAAATTTACTAGTCCTAATCTTAGTAACGATTTTCAGCATCATGATTTTCCTGATACAACAAATGAAAAGACGAAGGCCATTTTGTGTTTGAACTAGATGTTCAGTACAAGTTTTGAAACTTCTTATTGTCCCTCACAGGTTCAATGGTGCACAATCCATTGAAAATGGGGCCAACACGTCAGCAATTTTAAACCAATAAGAGCTTTCTTAGTTGTCATCAATAACAGCACAATGAATGCTCATAATGAAAAATAAGAATGATTTGAATGCTTCTACTGGATTTCTATTAAATCCCTAAAAATATTAGAAAAGATTCCAAGTGCAAATGACAGTTTCTCTTTGGTTATTTTTTTTTTCAATTATTACGGCGTATTCCTGTATTTTTCAACATATTTTTAACAGCAAATCGAAAGTTGATAGTTTTAGTCGTTATTCTATTCAAAGTGTAAGATACAAAGATTGCCTATAGGACCGTAATAATCGATAGAAAGAGGAACTGTCATTTACATTTAGGACCTTTTCTAGTGTTTCTTCAAATTTCAGAATAATGCATAATGGTAAAAGTAACATCAGGTGTCGTGTTTGATAAATTTTATAAGAATTCTTAGGGGCCGTGTTTTTAGTTGCCAGCCAATGATTTCCCTAATTTCACCAAAATTTGTCTCAGTAATGTCAAATTGTGACAATACTTGTTTAGTAAACTTGGTATTGATTTCAATAGGGTTCACAAAATCGACAAAGGAGTCGGATTTCATTTTATTCACCGTTTGCAAGGAGTATTTGATTTCCTTCTTTGACAGCTAAAATCGATTTTTCAGAGTTCGTAAGAGCTTGTTCAGTGTCGATGATAGGAGAATCAAATTTAGATCATCTCAGTCACTAGAGGCATAGATTGTTGTTGTTTTTCCAAAGTAACAAGCGTACATTTTAAGAATTCTAAAAGGATTTTGTTCTCTCGCCAAAACCCAACTCTGAAAGAATATCGTATATGTTGTTAGCAATGGCCTCTCGTCCTCATGTGCACCTCGTGCACTCCACAATTGGTCAAATAGGCTCTGTGAGAACTTGTATGCACACATTCAGGAGAGGCTTCAGTGGCTTATGCTTATGGCAGTTGAAAACAAATTGCTGTCTCAGTTGCAATGTCGAAACGGTTCTGATGTCATACCATATAAGCAGTGCACAACCCGTAAATTTTGACACGAGACGCCACTAATTGTTAAAACGAATCGGGTTTGCGGGAGGAGTGTTGTGCTTTAGTTCATTCATTTTTAATGTTTAACCTTATACTATACCAGACTAAAAAAGTATTGGAATACAATAGGGATGGTCAGTCCGCGTACGGTCCGAAAGAACTAGTTTTCCTCGAAGATTGAGTGAACTGGAGTTCTTTATTGAAGAATGATTTCTCTATATTCCTCTCAATAGAATAGTCTTTCGAAACGTTTGCTGGCTTGTGGAATCTGGTAGAAGTTTGCGAACTTTGAAAATGTATACAAAAGAGAATGATTATTGGTAGAACACATGCAAAAAGACTTTATTATTTTTGAATCCATTTACTACAAAATATAATTTATAGCTCTCATATTAATTTAGAAGAAACATACAAAGTTTCAGAAAAACGAAATAACGGTTTAATGTAACTAATTCTTTCGGTACAACTATCAAGTTTTCAACAGTTCTTTGAAATGAACGGTTTTGCCCATTTCTAGAATACACTCCTAACTGGCATAAGTTTTAAGAAGAACTGATTTTCCAGATAGCCTTTGAAAGATTGATTCAGTGGTAGTCTTGAAAAAGATTGAATAGTTCGAAAAATAATTATTTTAATTTTATTTGTAAGACTTAAAATTTATTTTTTCATCATTATGCTTTCAAATATCTAATGGTATTTCTGGAAAACTACAAAACACCACCAATAATCGTCGAATATGATGTGAAAGCTGCGCTTAGGAGCATTCTTGGAAAAAGCAAGAAGATTAAATAAATGGTGTTGATTTTTCAAGAAAATTGCAAGAATTTTGATGCTTCATTCCTTCATGAAATCACTTTCATCACCGTTGGAGAGATATGTTTCTTGTTTTAATCCTATTGCTACATCGAAGTTACTGGCGAAGTAAAAGAAAAAAAATAAAGATGGAATACATTGGGCTGGACTTAGTTCAGAAGATAAACGTTTGGACAAACTATGGATGAGGTGTCCAAGGAGATACCCGAAAAATAGTTGTTTCTCAACGCTCGATGTTTTTTGGACATGTTAAAAAAACCGGGAATTATAAGTCTCGCGCACCGGGAAATTGAAATCACTATTTCACTTGCCACCCTGCCTTTGCAGGACAAACGACATTGGCCGGTTTGTCTACGTCATCATTACTTTTGGGCAAATTATCTTTATCAGTATGGCTAATTAGATGTTTTTGTTAGGATTTCAATGGAATGCCAAATTGATGTTTGATTGATGTCTACTGACAATGACTATTAATTGGAATAATTTCGAGGCAAGTTAAGAACATTTTTTACGTGTTTTGTTTCGCCGCTTCAAGTGACGGTATCCAATTTTTAACACACTTCACCATATAATTCCGGAACCGGAAGTCGGATCCGGATGAAATGCAGAAGTTTTGTTTGAGAACATCGGTCACGCCATCTCTGAGAAAAGTGAGGAAGTAATTTGAAATAAGATTTTTTTCACTAATTGAACTGTAACTCCGGAACCGGAAGTCGGATCAAATCGTCGGAATTCAGGAACTTTGTATAGGACAATTGTACCCAGTGTTGGTGATTACCGAAAATTTGACAGAAGCTGCTATATTGCTATCTATATTGTGAACAACATTTTCAATCCGGTAGAAGATGCTACAAGAACTCGAGTCTCTCAATGCATGAACCGCGAGAGAATTTCCTACATTCCTTCGCTCCACTTCATACTCTGAGTATTTCACGGCCCTTAAAAGAAATTTCAGTCTGATAATGATCGCCGCTGTGTGGAATTTACCAAGAGAGAATCACAAGTTGGCAATTATCGCAGAAAATCGAATCGATGATTCGACTTGATGATTCTCATACTAGGTTGCAATATTTCAAAACCCTTGTGTGGAGCATTCACATACATTTTCATAGACACAAATTATACAAAGGTTATAAGCACATAGTTAGAATAAGCGGCAACAGTAAAATGATTCTATCGCAATTATCCACTGCCTATACAGAATCGGATCGCGAAACGAGAATAAGCGACCGTTTGTTGCTTCAGAGAGAATCCCCACAGCAGCGTGCTAGCCGTTGATTCTCAGACGGTTCACCGAGAGAAATTCGCACTCGCACTAGTGTCTATTCTATGTTAAATGAACCATGCCGGGTTTTTGTTGTTGCGATGATTTCCAACTCTCTTTGATGGCACTGATTCAATCGTTGAAGAGTTGCCAGTGAACGTTCTTTGATACGATAAAAGCCATCCTTGATCTCCACACTACCGCGGAGAGAATCCGGTTTCGAACTTAGGTGATTGGAAATGCGAACTTTTTGCGATTGCTATGGACTGTAAGTGTTAGCTATAAGCGTTAGTGAGTGTATGAAGTTCTAAGCATGTATAACTAGGAATGAGAATTCTTCGACACAGTTTGTGGACTACTTAGAGGAATATACAAATTAAAATTTTCTTGATGGCTCCTCTAAGCCACTAGAGTATTATTAAGAATTAGCCCTAGGTTCTGAAATCTGAGACTTTCAATATTCGATGTTCGAACTTCGTAAACAATGAATTTTTCCATACTGTCGGATATAAAGTTAAGGGTATTTTCAGAACGGGTTTGGTGAGTAGATTATTTTCGCCATCCAGGATTACAAATATCGAAACATTTTTTAAACTGAACGCAAAAATTGTTACAGGATCTGATACTTAGCGTATCTGGAAGGAAATTGATGACGTCAAATATATTTCTCATATCAAGTTCTGAAATAAGCTCCTTCTACGGCTGACGACCAGCAAGATCGGCATGCCAAAGCCACTATTCAGATCGACCAGCTTCAAACAAACGTAGTACCGATGATCGCCAATTTAACTAATGCCTCCCAGACGTGTGGTTTGACACTAATATTCTGGTGGTTAAAAAGAAGGAGCATTATTTGCGTAAAAGTTGAAAAAATCGTTTCTTCGCGGTTATGGTTGCGGTCAACTGCAGGATCTCGGCAGGATGTCAAAGCATTTTTGTAAAAGGCAAAATAGGATTGAAAGAATAATTCTTCCATTGAAACTTAACTTTGTATTTTTGTGTTGCCATTTGAAATTTGCTCAATTTCAATGGATTCACTTTTGCCTTTAAACAACCAAATGATAACATAATGTGATAATAATTGAAAATTTGATGAGTCGATATCATATTAGGATTTCAATATGATGTTGCTATCATAATCAGATTTCAATTTGATCTCATTTTGATGTTAGACTTTACTCGGGTATTGTCTCAAGAAACGTCACACTGCACATTCGTGAATACGGAGTTACAATTTGGGCTCATGTTTACATCGGTCTTGGCTGAATCGTCTTTAATTACCACGTTACGAGAATCGCGGTGTCCTCATTAACCTAACCTAACCGGAAGAAACCATAACATATTTGAGATTTTGAGCACTAAAAATTCTGTATTTCTGAATCCAGAAACTGAATTCGGATGAAACTTTTCATTTAAATCCATTCTATCATTTGTGAAAATCGGTCTAGTCATCTCAAGTAAATCTATTTGCGTTCTATTTTGGATTTTCTGACCGCTACTACCGGGACAGAAAATCGGCAAAGCCAAGTTTGTATGAATTCCGACGGTTTTGACCGGTTTTTTCCGGGGCTTCAGGAACTGGTAAAGTTAACTGGGTCCTCCCGAGACGAAATCCTGGGTACGGGCCTGGTTCTTGAAATAAATGTTCACTATTTGGAAGCGTTGTTCTGGTGTAAATCTATCCATGATGAACTGTCGAAGATTACTGAACTAATTCTCATCTGACGAGTCGAAGACGAAACGTATAGAACGTATAGATCATGTACGTGTTTTTGATATACCCGAATTGCTTAATCACCGATCCCCACGAACCGTGCATAGTGTACATGTACGGTCGGTTTGCATTGGCGACTTGTTATAGTTTTCTGATTGGAGATTTCGAGCCTCAAATCTTTATTCCGAAGAAAACTTTATTTTCACTATTTTTTTTGCTATTTTTTTTCTGGACAAAATCGGGACGACATTTAAATAAATTGTTCTGCGGGTCAGGCAAGCTTTTCATTTACATCCAAGCTTGTGAAAATCGCGTTTTAACCTATATGTGTTACCATTTCATAAAATACCAAAAGCTAACCCAGCATTGCACGACGTTGTGTGATACCGAATAGCGAATTTGTCAGTGAATGGCAACGTAATTAGAATCATATTTATTTTCCTTAATTAGACGAAGCAATCCGTTTGACGTCTTTGACTTGACCGCGGGTGAGATACGTGTGATTGTGTGGTAAATATCACACCACGGGCTAGAAACTTACCAATTTTGTTTACATCATCCTTCTTCTACACTCGCGTGATCCACCAACTCATGGCCAAGCAACGAGTGCGGGAACTAGTGGTCGTGGATTGGAAGACTTTGTGTGTGTTTTTTTTTTTTCTAAAGAGCTAAGTCAAATTCTTATCTTCGCTAGTGTGCGGTAAACCACGACTGATGAGCCGTTTATTTTATGTTTCATTCATGTCTTCCGATGTAAATGAAAAATTACCGAGAGTTCATCACTTGAGACAACCAGAGACGAGTAGGAGCTAAGATGATTTCACATCTCGCGAATTTGATGTTTTTTTTCTCGAAATTCTAAGAACGGATGTGATTATGTCAGTAGAAAATAAATTCAGCCTAATTGTGTGCTAACCTAGGAAACATAGAAAAGTTTTTAATTCTAATATACAAATTCTGTTTTAGGGTTCAAACGAACAGATCTACGTACGGCAGCATTGAAAATTTAAATTCACGGTCGCTCGATCGTGAGCACGATGTCTACTCGTTTCATAATGAACACAACATCAAAATCACTCTATCGGCTATGTTAAACATAACCGGACTGCGTCAAGTGCGAGCCGGTCTTTTACCAAGGTCGATTTTACTTCGTTTTTTAGCTGTGTATTGGACCGGTTATTTACATCTGCCGGTTTTATGCTTCGTGAATTATTTTGTTACAGTTTTCTTTCCATGGGACTTACTTTTATTTGGGATACAACACGATAAATTCAGTTTCGATTGTCTATTTCAATAAATACTTTACTTAAAGCTACGATGAATGATATCATTTTTTCATTATTGTTTTAATTATTCATGTATGACCTTACCTAGTAGTACGTAACGTACATCACTACCAATTCGTGATCAGCTTGACGTGAATGTCTTCTCCTCGTCATTTTTCTGACGAGAAAGGATCTGGAAAGAAGACCGTTTAATAAAGAAAATAGACAGCGTAAGTCAAACTGATCAGCTTGCAACTTCATAAAAGAATTAGACTATACCCTCGCGGACCTTTGAAACTGGGAATCAAAGAAAAAGATGGGGTTTGCGAGGGAGTTGAAACTCGTCCCTATGTCAATAAATCTGTTTTAATCCACCTAGTGGTGTAATGATGCCTTTCTCATGTACATATAATATTGTGGTATTCTATTCAAATTTTTCTCTTCGATTTTTGAAAGAAACCAAGAGATTGTTTGTGCATAAAAATACAGAATAAAACAGTGCTTTTGATTGCGTAAATCATCCTTAAGAAAACGAAGTGGGTTCACTATTATATGCACTTCCGGCACCGGAACCCGAGAATCAAAGTCGGTTCGTACGGCCACCAACTAACATGACACACAAACTCTACTAGTACGCACTCTAAATTATAATTACATTTTGGTATATATGACCACTATTTCCGGTACTTCCCGGAACCGGATACCGGTAACTAGGATAGCCGGAATCGGTTTGTTTAGTTGCCTACTGATAATGACTATCGATTTGTGTAGTTTTGAGACCAGTTTAGGAAATTTATTACGTTTTTTGTTTCGCCGGTTTAAGTGACGGTGTACAATAATGAACACACTTTACCCTATAACTCCGGAACCGGCAGTCGGATCCGGATGAAATTCAGGAATTCAGTATGGGACCACGAGACCTTTCATTTGAATCTAAGTTTGTCAAAAATCGGTTCAGCCATCTCCGAGAAAACCTAGTGAGATTATTTGACACATACACACACACATACACACACACACACACATACACACACAGAGAAAGAGAAAGAGAGAGAGAGAGAGAGAGAGAGAGAGAGAGAGAGAGAGAGAGAGAGAGAGAGAGAGAGAGAGAGAGAGAGAGAGAGGAGAGAGAGAGAGAGAGAGAGAGAGAGAGAGAGAGAGAGAGAGAGATAGACAGACAGACAGACAGAGAGATAGACAGACAGACAGACAGAGAAGACAGACAGACAGACAGACAGACAGAGAGAGAAGAGAGAGAAGAGAGAGAGAGAGAGAGAGAGAGAGAGAGAGAGAGAGAGAGAGAGAGAGAGAGAGAGAGAGAGAGAGAGAGAGAGGAGAGAGAGAGAGAGAGAGAGAGAGAGAGAGAGAGAGAGAGAAGGAGAGAGTTAGAGCGAGAGAGAGAGATGCTCAGCTCGATGAACTGAGTCGAATGGTATAATGACACTTGGCCCTCCAGGCCAATTTTCACTAGTCGGTTTTTCAAGTGATTGCATAACCTTTCTGTATGAGAAAGGCAAAACCTGCAATCTGGAATCTCCAAAATATAGTCCCAGAATCCATGTTCCGAAATCAGTTCCAGCGTGGAGGTTCTGAATTTCACCATGAAATTCTGGAATTGAATTAAATTAAACTCTGGTTCAGAGGTCAGTTACAAAATTCAGATCTAAAATTTAGTTCCAGAATCCAAATCTAGAAGTCGTATCTTGAATTTTGTTTCAGAATTCTGAAGTTGAATTCCTGTATCAGAATTCTAGATACAAATTCTGAACTTAAATCAAGGCACTTTATTCACTTCCAAAATCGAATCAAGAAACCATTTCTAACAATTTAGTTCCAGAATCTGAAATTAGGATGCAGTTCTAGAGTCTCAGTTTTTACCATATAACCTGTATTCTGGAACTAAATGCTAAATCTAAATCCTAAACTTTTAATCAAGCTCAGAATTGAGGTGGATCAGAATCCAAGTTCTGAACTTGTTTTTTTCCCGTTTGAGAATTCAGAATCCAATCCAATTAAGGCTTTGCGCCAAGTAAAAGGTCTGTCTTGGCTGCTACTGCTTGAAGGTGACCATTGTACATCCTATAAAATCAACTCTGGAAAAATTCGGTCTACTGTTTTTGGTACTCAGCAGTATGAACTAACTACTGAAATCTATACTGGGTTCCACAAGGATCTTACAGATAATTCGAAAAAATTTGGGCCCGGGGGGCAAGATTTATTTGTGTGTCCCTAACAAACTGATTTGTAAAAACTGTAAAAGCGACCCCGCAGTATGAAAAATTTCGTGCTCTCAATATGACAAAATATACACTGATCAAATCAAAAAATACCAGACATTCGTTTCAAGAAACACTGAAATGTCAGAAAAATTGGAAAGAAATTACCACATTATTTAAAGTGGAAAGAAGGAAGAACGTTATATATATTTAATGAAAATGAAATCTTAGGTTAGGTATTAGTATTAGCATTAGAGACCGCCGGTGTGTTGCTACTCCGTTATTAATCAGAACCAATTAAGGTTGCAAAATGTTTTTTTCTGAAACAACTTGCATGGGAATAACACGTAGCACATAGCACATTGTGTAAACTGCATCCTCTGCATTTCCACATGCATCACAGGAAGGGGTTGTTTGTTGGTAAATTTCCGAATAATATTATGTGTTTATTGCTCTGGGTAGCCGGCTACCGAGAATACGTTGCAATTTTATTGCGTTTTACATAATATGGGCTTCCATTAAAATATGAAATTTCTTCCGAAACTCGCAAAACTCCGGACTGCCGGCTGTCGGGAGGGTCGCCATCAATTCATACATTAAATTTATTGTGTTCTGTTTTTTTTTCAATAGATAGCCATAATACTGGCAATATATCACTCGATCACCATCAATCGAACAACAACGCCTTACGCGATACGTAGTGGTGTCGATATCTACTCCCTAACCTAAAATAATAAAAGCACGGTCGCAAGGAATATCAGCACCGTTATAAACTTCACGTGCGCTTCTTAAACTTAGCGCTCAACCCGAAAAAAATAGATCCATTGATCAAACTTTCTTCGAATAATCGACGGAGTTTAATCTAACCTTAGTTTACTCTTGTTTAGTGAGTAGAAATATTATTCTTCTTTCTTCTATTCGCATTGCTATAAACAACGCGAAATGACACACCAATACTAGATAAATAAAATAAAATAACCACTTGCGGATGGGTTTGCTGCAGACCTATTTTAGATTTTCAGCTTGAATCCTACGATTGGCCTGTAAAATTTTCACACATTCCATATAAATCTGATAATAACGACAACGATATGCAGATGGCGCTTCGATCGGTTGACATCGTTAAATTTTGGGCGGTAAATTCTCAGTATCCGTCGCTTGAGCATTTCATAGTTTCTCGAATCAGCATTATTCAATAAATAACACTTAACATTTTTCATTAATCAACACACACTCAAAGTAACTATTTCGACAAATTACTTCACCATGAATTGGGTTGTTATGATTCCAGATGTAATGATGTGAAATTTAGTAGAATTAAAAGGTGAAGCTGTTCTAGTCCATAATTTTCCTCTAGCTCTATGTGGTCGATACTATCGTATGCCGCTTTGAAGTCGATGAACAGGTGATGCGTTGGGACCTGGTATTCACGGAATTTTTTAAGGATTTTAGAAACCTTACCGGCTGCTTTGTTGGTTTTCAGCTGGTGCATGGCATCCTTAACTTCCCTCAATGTGGGAGGCTCCCGTCCTTATCCCTGCACATTTCGGCTCGCGGCACAGGGCCGTTGCGGGATTTGTTGAGCTTCTTGTAGAATTTCCGTGTTTCTTGAGAGCGGTACAGCAGTTCCATTTCCTCGCACTCCGCTTCTTCCAGGTGGCGTTTTTTCTCCCGCAAGATGCGGGTATGCTGTTTCCACTTCTGTTTGTATCGTTCCACGTTCTGCCGGGTTCCATACTGCATCATTACCGCCCGCGCTGCGTTCTTCTCCTCCAAAATCACTCTGCACTCTTCGTCGAACCATTCGTTCCGTCGACTCCGTTCCACGTACCCGATGGTGCACTCGGCTGCGTTGCTTATGGCTGCTTTTACTGTACTTCAGCAGTCTTCTAGGGGAGCCTTCCATCAATCAGAACGTGGTCGATTTGTGATTCCGTCTGTTGTGGTGATCTTCAGGTGTAACGATAAGGGAAGATATGTTGGAAGAAGGTCCTACGAATGGCCATGTTCTTGGAGGCGGAAAAATCGATGAGTCGTAAGCCGTTTTCGTTTGTCAGCTGGTGGGCGCTGAACTTTCCAATCGTCGGTCTGAACTCCTCCTCCTGGCCTACCTGAGCGTTTAGATCTCCTATGATGATCTTGACGTCGTGGCTTGGGCAACAGTCGTACTCATGTTCGAGCTGTGCGTAAAATGCGTCCTTTTTTGTAATAAAGTTTTTATTCTGGACTTTTTGCGTAAAAGCTTTACGTGGTCGATTGGCTTATATTTTTGTTACTTAAAAATTTTTTTTTGCTATTGGATCTCGTTGTCACCCTTTTTCTAGGGGGAGATGAGTTTTCATTTCCATCCAACGAGGATCGGGGGTCACTTCGTCCGTAGCTTATCCCATCATCCATTGCTTCATCGTCGGTGTTGTGTGTGATTTCCGTTTTCTTTTCTTTTTCCTTGTTGATCGTAGTCTTGGGCTCGTTGCTAGTTGCTGTAGATGCGCCTTGTTGTACATTGGTTGCAGTTGATGGTTGGTTGGAGGGTAAGTTGTTAACTGCAGCTGGTGTACTTTGTTCTATAGGGGATACTGATGGTTTCGTTGAAGAGGATGCTTCATTGTTGTTGGTGGCTGTCACAGGTGTACTGGGGTTGCTTGGGGTTGGTGTGAAGGAAGCACCGTTGTCCTTTGGTGTAGTTGTCTCCTTGTCCAATCTATCACATGGCTTACCGTAGTGAACAGCTTTTTGGCAATATTGACATGTGGCCATCTGATTGTCATAGGAGACAAGTGATTTGCACGGAATTTTTGTATCTTGACCGAAAATCACATAAGAAGGTATAGGCCTCTTCAAGTGTATGCGTAATAAACGTACGCGATTTAGAATACCGGGAAAAAAGTTGTTCCAATTTTGTTTTTTCGATAGAGAGAATCTCTCCGTATTGGGACAGAGTTTTGCGAATATAAGAATCGGTGACGCTCGAGGGAAAATCATGCACACGCACTTCTATAGCACTATCTTCCATATATACTGGAATGTTGTACTTAATGTTCTCGTGCTCCACATAGTGCGCATTGTTATTGTCTTTTGCGAATTGAATTGCATCCAACTCTTTATAAAACCGGATGTAAACAACATTATTCGTCTTATTGCATTGAAGTGAATGCACACGTTTAATGTCAAGATGCATTTGCTCCTTAAGCAAACCTTCAAGTTCTGGTATCGAAGGTCGAATTTTGCACTGCCTGAAGTCAACAACAATTGTATTGTATTGACGGTAGCTTTTGTTCGTTTGGTTCACTCATCTCGAAGTCGTTCTATTGTTCACTACACAATACTGTACTTAGATTCTTCCGTCCCGAACGTAAACGGTTTTGTTATATCGACTGACTTGGATGAGATGTGAAAGCGAACTGAAAAATGCGTCCTTGTCATCATCAGTACTTCCGGAGTGAGGGCCGTGCACGTTGATTATGCTAAAGTTGAAGAAACGACCCTTGATCCTCAACCTGCACATTCTTTCGTCGATCGGCCACCAACCGATCACGCGCCTCTGCATATCACCCATCACGATGAAAGCTGTTCCCAGCTCGCGTGTATTGCCGCAGCTCTAGTAGATGTTATGATCACCTCTAAACGTTTGCACCATAGATCCTGTCCAACACACCTCCTACAGCGCTACGATGCCGAACCCGCGGTCCTTCAGTAGATCGGCGAGTATGCGGGTATGGCGATGAAGTTGAGAAATCGGCAGTTCCACGTACCGAGCTTCCAATCACAAGTCCTTTTTCGTCGCAGGGGTCGTTGCCTTTGGTCTCGATTCGTATTACTCTCTTGCTGATTTTCCGTTGCAAATGTTTTTTTACGGCTGGCTCGCAGGGCCGGACAACAGCCCTCTAAATTTCCGGAGGACCATAGTGCACAGTTGAGCTTAGAGTCCTTCACTGGCACTCGGACGTAGATCAGCCGCCCCTAACATGGGGAACAGACGTTCAGGTTCGCAGAAGGAAATCCCTCCCCCCCTCCTCCCTTCCCTGTCAGCCTACGACCAAAGTTCTCACCGGGGTTGGTTACCCGATCTTCCCTACGGTTGTTCGCAGCCCAGCCGGTTCCGCGGGATAGGAGTTACTGGGAAGAGGCTGATGTTCTCAATGGTATCTGTGTTGCGCGTTACCCAAACTTTACCAGCCATGCTTATGGCAGTTGAAAATAAATTGCTGTCTCAGTTGCAACTTCGAAGCGGTTTTATTGATTAAGTTATTGACAGGTTTGCTCGACGTGCAGAGTGCCGAATTCTTATATTGTACCATGATTCGAAATAAGTTTTATGAAGAAATCCCATCCACAAGTATACCGTTATTTCATTGTATTAAAGAACACAATCGAATGTCCATTCCTCAATCTTGAGTTTTCACTTTTTCGCGAAACATCGAAAAGTAGGATTCTCGGCTTGTTCGTGAGTGCGCAGAGTTAGTTTACTTTTCTCATTTTCCGTCTAACACATGGATCAACATAATCACCTTTTAAAAACCACCAAAAAATTATCTTTCGCTTCAAAATAAGCTTTAGTTTCAGCGATGACCTCCTCATTTGAGCCAAATCTTTTTCCCTGGAGCATTTTTTAAGATCAGCAAAGAGCCAGTAGTCACTGGGGGCTAAATCTGGCGAGTATGGGGGGTGGGGAAGCAGATCAAAGCCCAATTCATTCAATTTCGCCATTGTTTTCGTCGACTTGTGGCAGGGTGCATTTTGTTCCATCGAAAGCAATCGCGGCACCCACTTGGAAAAAACCCTTTTTCATGCTCAATTTTTCATGAAGGATAGTAAATACACTTCCATATGATATCTGTGTTATCTCAGCAATCTCACGGAGCTTCACTTTACGATCTTTCATTATAATTTTTGTCACTTCACTCACATTTTCCGGTGTAACGGCTTCCACAGGTCTACCCGAGCGTTCCGTGTCATTTGTGTCGGTGCGACCACGTTTAAACTCGGCGAACCACCGACAAATCGTTGCTTTTGATGGACAAGAGTCCGGATAACATTTTTCAATCCATTGTTTCGCTTGCACGGTGTTTTTACCCATTAAAAAACAATGTTTTATCAAAACACGAAACTCGGTTTTTTTCCATTTTTTAAACAAACTACAAAACGACTTTACTCCAACCTCGATAACTCAGCTGTTTCTGGTCGGATCGATTTAAAATTTTGACCCGTTTCAAGCAAAGGTTAGTACTCTAGAAAGACGTGGTTACTGGTTTACTACGAGCGCCATCTCTGCTTTAGTCTCGGGAGTTATTGATCCATGTGTTACTACAATACTTATACTAATGAAAACAAAAACCTTTCAAAACTTACTCAACCTATAGTATAGAAAAAATTTGGTGCAGTTACTTGTTATTTACAAACAGTTTATCGTCCGCAATGAAGAATATTTAATTGATTCAAACTTATTGTGTTTTTTTCTCTTTTTCTATTTCAGGTAAGTTTTCCATTCCCAGAAATCTCAAGGGCTAGGAAGAAGATCAAATAATTTGGAAACACTGATATGAGTTCTGATTCAACCGCACGAGTTATTGAATTTTAATTAAACGGGTAACTGTTCTAGTTTCACTAGAAACCTTCACAGCAAATAGAGGTGCCGGATCGTCCTACGGCTTATCAATTCAACTGCTACGGTAGTTTGTTTTATTGTTTACCTATTTGATTCGTTTTTGAAAATGTTATTCATTATGGATGTTGTCGGTAGTTTATTGAAGCTGGAAAACCCACCGGCACGAGAGTATTGGTCAACTTTTGCGCCACTCACTCTTTCGCGACAATTCGCTGTGTGTCGTCAACGTGATGTGATCATGCATTGTTGACCATCGAATCGTTTCTGTCGTTTCCAAAAGTCACCAACTGCTCACCTCTAGGGTACTAGTATCAGTACTCAACCTTTCCGATGAAGCCAATCTTATTATACCTTTCGCTAACATGGGTATTGGGACGGTTACCCTAGACATATATTTATAGGTTAAGGCTACAAATATTCGTGCTTGCGAACGTTGGCTGCTTAGTCAAACGCTACGCGCAAATTGTCGATTGTCGGAGAACTTCGCGCCGACTAACTGCGCTGAGTTCCGAGTAAGGAACTAGTTTAGCGCGTGATTCCTTCGCGATCGGTTTCTAATTGATGGGTTGTCTTCGAACGTGACGCAATACAATCTAAAAAAATAAATACATAAACTTGGATGGCGACACGTGCAGGGCACGGTTCAAAATATAAATTGTGCGGGATGAGATAATTTCCCGTAGGCGTAGACTGAGTTACGCCTTGAAAGGTGCATCGTATGATCATCGAGTAACGTTCGTGAGTGGCCATTCGTTTCCAGCTCAGTAACCGAGTCTAGTGGTAGCGTTTTGTTTATTGTTGTTTGGTCATCATCGCTCGTGGTGAAAATTTCATAACAGAGAGAACAGTCTTTGTCCAATTGGTGCTAAGTGATATAGACCCGAACCAAAACCGTGACATTGTTAAAATACAGTCGTAGTTTGACAAAAAAGAAACGTACCTACTACTAAGCAGGTATAATGTTTGGTGGCAGTTTCCGTAACGAGCTGGAGAAATTGAATCAAACATTCAAATTAGAATGCGCAGTTTGAGCATGAGTCGGTTGAAACCAATTCAAACCGAAACAAACGAAATCATTCCGAACGTTGTATTTGTCGATTCATCGCCATGCAAACGGCAGCAGTGTGGGATAGTCTCACCCACAGGTTCTAAGTCGTTATCTGTCAGTCAGTGGTTAGTTGTCGGCTAGGGCCCAGCGAATTTCACTGTGAATTCTAGTTCGAAGTGATCGATGTAATTTTTTTCGATACCGGAAGAGCTTGTGATTCATTGACTGGTAGTAGTTTGATTTGTTGTCGTTAAGTGTCAAACCCCGAAATTGTATTTCGTGTTAGAAGAATTGTCTTTGCCAACATTCAAGTTTTTGAAATTTCGATTTAAGTGGTTTTAAGACTGATGGCTATATTCTTCCAAGTTATTAGTGAAGGTTTGAGATCCGAATCGGACCAAAATGCATGGCTTTGGAATGGTCGGAGTCCAAACATAGGGGCACTGACTTGAAAATCCAGCGCTCATAATTCAAACCGCTATGTCCGTCTCTATAAGCGCTACAAAACTAAACTCTAAATGTTAATCTATTCAACCAAAATAAACGCCTTCAGCATATTGCATTGAAAAAAAAATGCTGCAATAAGTTTTAAACAATTGCAATCGACTATGAAGGTGCAGAGTGCAGTGTCTCGACTGGCACCATTTTCTTACACATTCTTCGTTCATTTGCACACAATTCTGTACTCGTACTGGCGTTTCGTTACGTCCGCTCACCTGAACTTGGATGTTTGATATATTCATGTAAATATTTCAATTAAAATAATTGAAACACGATGTTTTTATTACTTTTTTTTATTAGGACGATCTTCCTATTTGATTCTCTACCTCGTACATTGATTTAATGACACAAGAGGTTCAAGTAGCAACAATTCTACTTAGTTGGTACTAAATCCAAAACAATATAATTATAATAAAAATTGCTGATAGTTTACTAATACTTTAATACAGTCATCGCGCTTCGGTACAATGGTCTAAAAATAGTTACAGATTTACAGTAAGCTTTACGACTGACTGTTCTATTCGATCATTGAAAAACCTCAAAAAAAAAAGATTTTTGACAGTTATAATAAAATGAAATTTTTCGTCAAATTTTTTATAAAGTCATTCTTCAACAAATAAACATATTTTCATATTTGAATGAAACTTTCACAGATCGTAGATAATAAGTTATAGTTAAAGTTTATTGTATTATGTACGATTTGTAATAGTTTCATTCAGATATGTTTATTTGTTAAAGAATGAATTTAAAAAAAATCATATACCATTCGACTCAGTTCGTCGTACGCAAAATGCCTGTGTGTGTGTGTGTGTGTGTGTGTGTGTGTGTGTGTGTGTGTGTGTGTGTGTGTGTGTGTGTGTGTGTGTGTGTGTGTGTGTGTGTGTGTGTGTGTGCGTGTGTGTATGTAACGTTTTTTTTTGCACTAACTTTTCTCGGAGATGGCTGAATCGATTTTCACAAACTTAGATTCAAATTAAAGGTCTTGAGATCCCATGAAAAATTCCTGAATATTATTTGGATCCGACTTCCGGTTCGGGAGTTATGGGGTAAAAAATGAAAAAAAAAAAAAAGAAAATATGTGTTCTAACTTTTCTCATAGATGGCGCGACCGATTTTCACAAACTTAGGTTCAAATGAAAGGTCCTGTGGTCCCATGCATAATTCCTGAATTTCATGCGGATCCGACTTCCGGATCCGGAAATATAGAGTAAAGTGGGTTAAAAATTGTATGCCATAACTGAAAATGGGCAAAACCTTAAAAAAATTTCTAAATCGACCGCAAATCTTTTTCAACTGATAGTTTTTATCAGTAGACGGTCAAAAAATCCGATTTCGGTTATTCTTTTAAGAATCGAAGAAAATTATTTTGAAGAATACCACAGTATTATATATGATAGTATGATTGATATGAGAAAGGCATCATTACACCACTAGGTGGATGAAAACAGGTTTTTAACTTTGTTTTCGGAGTGTCATTTCATTGATAAAACAGAACTAAATTATCAATACATGAATAAAAAACAAAAATATTGTTTTGGGTAATTTCACGATCCCAGCTATCGACAATTAGAAGACGGAGTCGGTAAAAATTTAATAGTAACCTGTGTGACCATAACACTTATCATTTGAGTCCTAAAGACTGTCCCAGAAAGTATGGACGCACTTTGATTTCGCTGTAAATAATTCACAAGTGTTAGATATTCAAATTTTATTCGATATACTGATAATATTAGACTACAAGAACAGAATATTATTCTCAACATTTGCTACTTAGCCATTGCAGATTAGCGCGCACCTTCTTGCAAACGTTTCTCATGAAATTCCGTACAGACGACTTCTTGGCGACTAGTTTTGACACTTTTTTCCAATCTTTTTCGAACTGTTGAATGGTTTCGTCTACCGAGACATGTTTCCTTAGATGTGCCTTCGATAAAGCCCAAAATTCCTCAATTGGTCGAAGTTGTGGGCAATTTGGTGAATTCATGTCTTTTGGGACGAAAGTGACATTTTTGGTAGTATACCATTCTACCGTTGATTTCGAGTGGTGGCAAGAAGCAAGATCAGGCCAGAATACAACAGGATCCTTGTGGCTTCTAATCATTTTTGTAAACATTCCTTGATGTATATTTCGCTGTTCATTGAAGCAGTGGTGATGAAGAGTTTCGAAATCTTACCGCAGCTACAAATTGCTTACCAGACCATAGCTTTCTTACCAAATTTTTCGACTTCAATCGATGTCTCGGACTGGTTTACCACTTGCACTTCTCGCACCGTATAATATTGTGGTCCCGGCAAGGATTTGTAATCGATTTTCACGTAGGTTTCGTCGTCCATGATTATGCAGTTCAAATTTCCAGAAACAATCGTATTGTACAGCTTTCAAACCCTCGGCCTGATCGATGCTTCTTGTTTCGGACTACGTGTTGGTTGTTTCTGCTTCGTATAGGTTCGAAGATTCAAACGTTTTTTAGCACGAAGAACATTTGACTTCGAAGTGCCCTCTTTTTTGGCCACATCCCGAACTGAAACCTTTGCTTCTTTTGCTCGAACGCCTTCAGTATACGTTTACTGAGGGTTAGCAGGACCTTTTTTTCGAATCGATTTTCCAAGGCCGTTTCCAAGAAATTGATGTGAGTTCCGGTTTTGAAGCTTTTGACCACTATTTCCGAAAACGAAACCGCTTTGCTTGACCATCAACTAACATAAATTACAAACTGAAACAGTTTTGAGCCAAATTTACTAGTATTATTCCATTTTTTGCATCGTCACTATAAATTTTAAACACACTTCATCCTGTAATCCCGGAACTGTACAACATTTTGCTTCGCCTTATGGAACCATCATACCTTTCATTTGAATCTAAGTTTGTGAAAATCGGTTCAACCGATTCTGAGATGGTGGAGTTATTTCCGGTTTGGAGTATACGTTCTCTTTTTACGGTGCTTCCGGAAACGAGAACTGAGATCCGGTACACGAGAAAAATTCCGATTCTAGAAATGAGCAAAACGAATCATGATTTGGGAAAAATAGTGTATCTTCATATTATGATAAATCACCATGGTTAAAAGCTCTCGAATCATGATCCATTTGGACTGACTTCGCTGAAATTTAAGGGTAACGCAGTTGACGTTCACGGGTTCAACTTCAGGCGTGTTTCTGGTTCAAAATATGGTACTATGACTCCACGAACTAGAATATGGTTCATTGATCCTCGTTTTGCAGCCATCGTAGATAACACAAAACGCATTCGAATGCCTGTCGGGATCGAAACAATCAGGAATGAATGTTGTTTGTGTTCCTATCTGCGAAAGACCGGCGATCTTTTTCACCTCCTTCAAAGCCGGTTTAGACTTTCAAAAATGTCGGAAACCGTATATTCAATCATTGCAAGTGATTTGTTTGCAGAAAAACAATATGGGTTTATGCCGAAAGGATTTACAGCTACAAATCTCTTGTCCTACGAGACATTTGAGACGGATGCTATGTCCTGTAACAAACCACAAACTGGCCTTATCTACACGGACCTTACCTTCGACAATTAACCACACCATTACAGTCGCTAAGTTAAACAAATTGGACTTTGGTTCTAACATGCTGCGTTGGTTTCGTTTATACCTTGATAATCGTCGAATAGCAATCAAGCAAAATGACTCAGTATCCAAAGAGTTTATCACTTCATCTGGGATTCCACGAGGCAGCCATCTTAGACCTCTGATTTTCCTCCTATACTTCAACGACGTTCTTTCTTTGGAATGTCCACGCCTATTTTGCGCTGATGATCTCCAACTATTCCAAATAGTTTGAAGCAACGGGGACGCCGTTTTCCTCCAACACCAATTTAAAAAAATTTCAAAGTAGTATGAGGTAAATCGATTAACTATTATTGATCTACAACGAACATTCAATAGAATATCTTCCGGGTTCGACTTTCAAATTACGCGTAGCATTATTTATGGTTTCTATCACAATCAAAGCATGAAATTTGTTCTGAAGGTTTCGTTCATTGAACAAACGTGTTTGCAAGCGGTTTTCCACAATTTAAACAGAGGCGATTTATGCATTTTTTGAAAACCAAACATTTTTATCTCAAAAACCTCGAAATTGAAATCGGCAAATCACTAAGCTTGAGGACATTGGTCGAGCAGTCTCTAAAAAAATCAAGTGCACATTTTTATTTAATGTGGAACACATTTTTGTTTTCTATATAGCGGTGCAAACTAGAAACTCAAGAAAAATACACGTAGAAATGTGGTCAGGTTTTGAACAATTACAGCTCAGTCAATTTTGTATCAATTATTAATATTATGTCACCATTTGATTGGAAATATTTCTACGTATTTGAATGTTCATAGCCATGTATTTTTTATTTTGAATGTTCATAGCCATGTATTTTTTATTTTATATCATTGAAATGTTGATTAATAGCTAGCAGTGTCCTATTTTGGCTGCAAAGAATCTCCGGCATACCGGATTTCCCTGCCATAGTCGACGGTTTTGAAGGAGTAAGCGATATATCAAAGGGAAAGCAGCGCTCTGATTGGTCAATCGAAGCAAAAGCAAAGCTGTTGGAAGCACGCGAATCTACAAATAGAAGCGAAATTATAGCTAACGTTTCAGTCTTATGCGTAGCTTGCTAGAGGTAGGTTGTTGCTACACAGCAAGATAAAAAGTGCCATAAACGATTTGAAGCTTTTATTGGTATGCTCTGATCTTGTGTCATGCAAGATTGGATGAAATCCCATGTTATGTCGTTTCGCCTGAGAAATTGACAACTACCCCAGGGTAAATTTTGAGTGCATAAGACTAATTTCTAATTTATATACGATGAGCTCGATTGATAATGAGAAATATTCTATCGCTTCAACCGAAATCGCAAAATGGTAGTAATGGTAGCGAAACGCTATAAAAATAACTGCTTGCACACAAAACTTGAACACAAGCTTGGTGAAGAGAAGCTTAAATATCGATATCCGTATCGCAAGCATGTACAAACATTTAATTGTATACATTTGGGCTATTGATGTAATTTCGTCGGCTACGAAACAAATACAAATCACGATAACTAGAATCTATATTCTGGGTTCGCGTGTTCGGTGTTGATTCCTAATATGGATCAATCTAAGCAGACTCTTGTGCATTTGCGTATTCAAAAGTGTGACGATTAATTGAAAATGTCAATCATTGGAAATTTTGGTTGCCTTGTCCCACATCAACGGCTCGAACAACCCCATGGGGCTGATCGTTGTAGTTTTTTATAAATATTTCACCCTAAGTTGGATCCTGAAAAAAAATCAATAGAAGGTTATGGGATCAAGTATTCTTTCGTTTGAATCTAATGGCGTTTTTCATTGAGAAACACTGGTGGCGTGGACTGCTCTGATTTAGCACTTTCGAGCAGAAATGCAGTATTCAGACGGTGTTTTATTGCTATTTCTGCAAACGAGTTCTCTCATCTCCGAGAAATTCTTTTGCATTGAAAAACATGGCATTTTTCAAAACAACATAATAACACAATAGTCTTGGAATAGAATTTTTAATAATGCTTATGTCGTATCATCGATGCAGTACAGGAATTCGACTTCTTCGACGTTGCAACTGAGACAGCCAACTTGTTTTCAACTGTTAGTAGCATAAACCATTGAGCCTTCCCATCGTTAAAACTGCGCAAGATTAAGAAATTTTTTTCAGTCGTCACTGTGGTCATTAGTAGTCTGCTGAGCTGAGTAATTTCTGAAAAGTCATCTTTGAAGTTGCTTACCAATTTCCAAAATTTTTGGCACCCTAATTCCGGTCAACTCTGATCAAACTCGGCGAAACGAGCACAAAGTTCGATTTTTGGTAACTGTCGTAAATATCGCGATAATCCTGTACAAACAAGTAGGCTTAGAAAACTTAGAATGTGTAAGTCCAAAAAATCGTACTTCTAGTTCGATTAGGATACGGTCGATTAATGAATTGTACATCTTGAGATATTTTGAAACCGTTTTTTGTCTAAGATATATCACACGGATTCATGTTTAACCATTCCAAAGCTGCCAAACGGGTTGCAGACGGATTAAACATGACATCACAGTTGCAAAATTGGATCGACTTGGTTTTGATACAAACGTACCTTTGGTGGATACAGTCATATCTCCGGAATCGTCATCTTGTGGTCGTCAATTTAGATTATGTTTTGGAAGATTTTTTTGTAACATTTGGACTTCCGCAGGGGTGCCATCTCGGCCCTTTGATCTTCTTGCTGTACTTTAACGAGCCGCAGTTATCTTTTGCAGATGACTTCAAAATCTCCCATGTTATTCACAGCTCAAAGAATGTGCTTCGCTAAGTTCATTGAAGTTGACCAGGCACCCCTGCTAAATAAGTTTAAAAATAAATGGAAACCCAGTGAATATGCATGATTGCTTTATAACTTGGCTTCTGTATCGCTTTCGACCCCCTGGATTTTTCTATGTCTACACGTTGTTAGCAATTTTCAACAAATTGTTCTATTTATTTCCAAGCTTGTTTAGAAGCGGTGTCTCGTTAATTTCATATGCTCTTAGTGAAGTACTAAAAAATAAAATAAAAATTGAGCAAAAAATTCAAAACCATCGTAACTAATTAGCAACTAATTAGCAACTTCCACTGGGTTCCGATTTTGTTTTCCGGCTTACTCAGTAGAGGTGCTTCGATGACTTCATATGAATCACATTTATACAATTTTTTTACCTTGAAGAAACATTCTTTGGAAATGTTGATAAACTTACCAGGCACATAAATTACGCATGCATAAACCGATTGCTTCACGAAACAATGTTTATCAGTTGCATCATTGGAGGAATTTTTATTTGAGTATCAAAACAATAGCTAGAGTATTTTCCTTTACACGTTCTAAGCAGAACGAAATGCTCGGAAGGGTCGGAGCTAAAGTTCGTCGTTATCTTTCGCCCCAATCGTGATCATTATTTTTTTCCCTACATAATTTCTCTTGTCTAGACCGGAACTATTTCCGTAACCTCCTTCTCTCTTATGGATTTCTGCACAGCGCATACATTTGCGGCTGGTATTTATATTTCTATCGATGAGTCTCCCCTTCCAGTTGACCGTGCCGTCACAGCCGTAGCCATTGGGCAGTCATCCGCCGACTGTGGGTGACTCGCACAAAATCGGACAATTTTCCACTCCCACCTATGGTTTAGGTGTGAATCTAGACGGAGAATCGATTGACCTATTTTTCTAATCGACTAGGTTGGATGGCCGCAGTTTTTGTATCGCACGTAATGGGGTTACGTACACAGGCATCATAATTCGATTTTGTGGTGCTTTGTTCTCTCGAAACTAATTTTATTTCTAATAAAATATCTGTGAGGGTGCTTCATCCAGTTCGCTGTTTTGTCTTCTACTCTTCGAGAAAGATTTAGAAGATCAACTTTGCTGTTGGTAAAATACAAGCAACATAAATTGAATGGAATCGTCATTCGTCGATTTCAACCATGCCTAGGTAAAAGTTAGTGAAAAGCAACCATTTGAATTCGAAATTTAATTGAGGTATCCGCGTCTCTATTTCGATTTGAGGTTTTGATAGATTGCGCCCTTTGTTCAATGCATGGAGTCTAAAGCTGGTGCATCGCATTAACAGCGCTATTGCACATTTTGCAGACAATGACCGAGTAATCCATAAAATCATTTATTTGCTTGGCTAACGGAATGACCATTGGTACAGTTGTCCTAAACACGAACAGAATTTTTGCAAAAAATATACCGCAGTGTGACACATACCTTTGGACTATTCTAGTAAAACAACTTTCACAAGAAATAAAAATAATCAGATTGACATTTAAATCTAGTTCTAATGTGTCAGGAATTAGTCTATTAGCTTGAAAATAGTTCATATCGTTTAAAGGAAAACCCAACATTTTTTTTTTCATAAATACGTTTATTTCTTAAGGCAATTTACATAAGTTTTTCTTCGCCGTAGCATCACTTTTACATAGAATTCTTATCCTAATATAATACTAATATAGTCACAACGATTTGAATTTAATAAAACATATTCCTTTTATTTTTTAAATATCATATTAGGTATTTCGTTATTTATTATTGAATCTACTTAAGAACATTATTTGAACCAAACGATTACCTGCTATAAATTATAAAATAAGCTGAAATTTTTATACATTTTGTTGTTGATCTCGTAACCTATTTTGAGTTTGTTTTTATCAGTACATCATTTTTATTAAAATTTTTCTATTGGATGAACTAATGGACGCGGTAGGAGTCAGAACCAACCCTTAAAAGGGTCAATTATTAAATTGAAACTTTAATTATCTTTATGAAATGATAAAGAAGTTTCATGTCAGAAAGGTCACGACAAGCAAGAATGTCTCGAACTGGGACATTGGATAGTCTACCTTGGGTACGCAAGGAATTTAATAGTTGAGATCTGACATCACGATACTCCACGCATGTCCAAACGACATGATCAATATCGCGATAGCCTTCGCCACAAGCACAATGATTAGTTTCGGAAATGATTTCCAATTCGAAGGAGATGTGCATCTAACATGTAGTGATTGGACATGAGTCTGGACATCACACGAATAAAATCCCTACTCACATTCAGTCCCTTGAACCATGCCTTTGTCGTTATTTTAGGAATAATTGAGTGCATCCACCGACCCAGATCATCTTTATCCCAAGAAGATTGCCAGCTGGCAAGTGTTCTTTGGCGAGTCGCGCTATAGAATTCGTTGAAAGCAATCGGTCGCTCATAAATTTCACCCTCAACAGCACCATGTTTGGCTGATATATCGGCTCTTTCATTGCCTGGAATGGAGCAATGAGCCGGGACCCAAACTATTGTGATTTGATAATTATTGTTCAATATGTCGTTCAGACACTGTTTTATTTTGCCCAAGAAAAACGGTTAATTTTTTGCCAGCAGCGTTTGAGCGAATGGCTTCAATTGCACTTAGACTATCTGTGAAAAGAAAATAATGGTTTGGAGATAATGTGACGATTACACTCTAACTATAATGAACTGCTGCTAACTCTGCTATATAAACAGATGCAGGTTCTTGAAGCCTAAATGAAACCGAAACATAATTGTTGAATATACCAAACCCAGTAGCCTCTTCAATTCGTGATCTGTCCGTGAAAAACATTTTCCCAGAGTGAATATGCCTGAACTTATTTGAAAATATTTTTGGAATTTCCAACGAGCGTAGGTGTTTCTGGGATTCCACGCACTTCGCGCTGCATGAATGTATCGAAAAATAAAGTTGAGTCAGGGGAATTTAGGAGGCTGACACGGATAGGAATATATCTTGAAGGTTTGATTTCCTGTGACATATGGTTAAAATATACTGTCATGAATCTTGTTTGAGATTGAAGCTCGACTAGTCGTTCGAAATTATTAATTACCATGGGATTCAGCACCTCACATCTTATTAGCAGGCGTGATGAAAGCTCCCAAAATCGATCTTTTAATGGAAGAACTCCCGCCAGAACTTCAAGACTCATTGTATGTGTCGAATACATGCAGCCTAAAGCAATTCGCAAACAACGATAGTGAATTCGGTCCAGTTTGATAATATGAGAATTTGCAGCGGAAACAAACGCATCCATATTCCATCACTGAAAGTATCGTTGTCTAATACAATTTTATTAGATCTTCCGGATGAGCACCCCACCAAGATCCTGTTATTGTTCGAAGAAAATTTACTCTTTGTTGGCATTTCGTTATCAGATACCTAATGTGTCCTCCCCACGTGCATTTGGAATCAAACCACACCCCAAGGTATTTGAAAGTCAAAACCTGTTGGATCATTCTTCCCATCATATGAAGCTGAAGCTGCGTGGGATCATGCTTTCTTGAAAAGACGACCAGCTCTGTTTTCTCCGCAGAGAATTCGATTCCCAGATGAACAGCCCAAACGGACAATTTATCTAAGGTATCTTGCAATGGTTTTTGCAGATCAATAGCTTTGGGTCCAGTAACTGAAACCACGCCATCATCTGCCAATTGTCTTAGTGTGCATGGGGTTACTAGACAGCTGTCAATGTCATTCACGTAAAAATTATAGAGGAGCGGACTGAGGCATGAGCCTTGCGGGAGACCCATGTAACTAATTCTGAGTGTTGCCAAATCGCCATGTGAATAATGCATGCGTTTCTCTGACAAAAGGTTGTGCAAATAATTATTTATATCCGCTGGAAGTCCATGTTGGTGGAGCTTGTCTGAAAGAACTTCAATGGAAACTGAATCAAATGCTCCTTTTATGTCCAAAAATACTGATACCATTTGTTGTTTTTGAGCGAAGGCAATTTGGATGTCAGACGAAAGTAATGCAAGGCAATCATTCGTTCCTTTATTTCTACGGAAGCCAAACTGAGTATCTGACAACAAACTGTTCGTCTCGACCCAAGTGTCGAGACGTCGTAGAATAATTTTTTCGAACAATTTTCTGATGCAGGACAACATCGCAATGGGTCTATATGAGTTGTGATTGGAAGCTGGTTTCCCCGGCTTTTGAATGGGGATAACTTTCACTTGCCTCCAGTCAGGTGGAACAATATTTTGCTCAAGAAACTTGTTGAACAATTCCAACAAACGCCTTTTTGCGAGGTCGGGAAGATTCTTTACCAAGTTGAATTTTATTCTGTCCAACCCAGGAGCGTTATTGTTACAAGGCATGAGTGCTATGGAAAATTCCATCATTAAAAAGGGGCTATCAATGGAACCATTATTTAGAAAAGATTTCCTGATAATGCTATGCGTAGGAACTTTCCTCGCAAAATCAAATATCCATCGGTTCGAGTATTCCTCACTCTCATTTCCTACGTTACGATTCCTCATTCGTCTGGTAGTATTCCAAAGAGTGCTCATTGAGGTTTCTTTTGACAAACCTTCCACAAAATGTCTCCAATAGCTGCATTTCTTGACCCGAAGTATGTTCTTGTACTTGGTTTCTAAAACCAAAAATTTTTCAAATTTTTTCTCCTCGTTTTGAAAACGTCTTGAAAGCATTTTGTTTCGCATGTTTAGCATCTGAGCACTCTTTGTCCCACCAAGGGTTTGGAGGTCTTCTGTTAGACGATGGACCAAGAAATCGTTTGGTTTGTGCTTGTTCTGCGGCCTCCAGAATCGAACAAACGAGGATGTCATATTCTTCAAGTGGGGGAAGCTCTTCCATTGAATTTAAGATACTTGACATTTTACTTTGGAATTTAATCCAGTCAATATTTTTTGTCAAATCATATGGAATATTTACTGAATTAGCAATGCCTTTGTTACTGCTAATTGAGATGATGATTGGCAAATGATCGCTACCGTGTAAATCAGGAAATACTTTCCAGGTGCAATCTAGTCGAATTGAAGTCGAGCAAAGAGATAAATCTAATGCACTTGGACGTGCAGGAGGTCTTGGATCCCCATCATTTATGTATACTTATTATAACATCTGCAAGTTAGCACTTCCACTTTTCCTAAACAAAACGCTTTTACCAAGTGTACTGATGTTTCCTCCATATTTTCTGATTCATGTTTTAACAATTACACTGACAGCGTAACTGTGAACAAATTTTACTAAATGCTCAGTCTAAAAAACTTGCAATTGCAATATTTGTGTTTTCAAAGACAAAAGTCAAAATCAACGGGTCGATGAATGTAAACTAAATTACTATTTGCTAATTGTAAAACTAATTACTATTTCAAAGATCCACCAAGTGAAACTTTTTCCTTACCAAAATTCCCGCGATTCAATCAACTATTTTAAAATCGTCGTAGAATACAAAAAAATCGCGTATATCTGTTGCACTAAGAATCGGCTAGAAAATGAATCGTAGAGAGAGAGCAAGTTCCGCAACGGAATGTCGTACTTTGACTTTACTTCATCAATTCAACTAGCCAATGATTTCCGACCTGTTCATCAAGGCTGACTGTCTCAAGCCTGAAGCAAGCACCACCGAAATAGAAATGTTCGTTGAGACAGTTACAGCGAATCAGCTTGAGAATAATCTTCCGCTGTCTTTCTTGCGTAACTAATCTGAGCTTTTCTGGTTGGAAGCGCATTTCCCTCGAGTCCAAGGAGCAGGTCATTCCAAATAATCAATCAATATAATCCGCTACCGGCGTTCGCGGATTTCTCTTCGTTCTTTCGGACAATAAATCGAACCCTCAGTAGAGGAAAAGCTTCCGAGCCACGTGGTACCACTTCGCCGAGTTTGGGTGTGGCATGGCCACGGGCGCGCGGAGTTCCGAGGGGGCTTTGGCAAACCATCAAATACGGGCACGAGGTACGCGTCATCGACGTTTGTGGGTTGGCTGATTTGTTTGATGCATAGACGACGTGCCGAGGCCGCCAAACCGGACGAACCGAAGTCGCATGCCTCAACATAATTTTCCGAAGACTCGTCGAAATGTGAATCGCGCCTACGATGGTGGGTGGTTTACTGTTTGGGTGGTTATATCGTGCTCGTTTGAACAACGTTAGTCGCGCTAGACCGGATTGGAAAGCTGGGAAGGGAGTGCGACGTGCATGTTTTCTAGAATAACCTTGATATGACTAGATCCGTTCGTTGTTTTTCCTTGTATTTCAAGCTATTTTCACGACTGTTCTATATCGGGCGGTGTGCGTGTAAATCGTAGTAGATTCAACTGGTTGCCTCTGATAGTTTCCGACCTTGGCTCTCTGTTCCAAGTTAGGAAAAAAACTGGTTACGACGCTAATAAAAAGATTCCGTTTTTAGCTAAATTGTGTGCCCGGTCTATGCTTTGTTGTCGATAAGGCTTACAGTCATGAGATGATTGTTCGATGAACACAAAGTATATGAAAAACATCCACCCCACAGGACAGGACAGGTCGAAAACTATAATCACTTTTATCGAAGAAAACTAATGCTTTTCCATTTCGGATTAGCATTAATCGTAACCTCAGCTGGTCTTTTTGACAACAAAAACGCAAAGGAACACTAAATTTATATGAAGTTGCTTCCATCTAGAACTAATAAAGGGTGATTTTTAGCTGGTATCTTTTTTACAACTCTGTATTTATCGGATGTCTTTTTTAAACTTGTTCTGATTGGTTTAATTTAATTATGAATCGACTTACAACGTGTAACATTTGGTGAATGGGCGCTGGTAGAGTTGGAGGAATATCCACTTTTTTTCGAAAAATTGTGTTCAGCCACGAAGCTCATTTCTGGTTGAATCCCAGAAGCGTTGCAAGAGATTTCAATGCATCCCGAAAAAGTCACTGTTTGGTGTGAATTATGAGCCGTAATTTTTCAAAGGTGACGATGGGCGGACCGCTACTGTGAATGGCGAGCGCTGCCGTATGCTGATTTACGATTTTTTTTGCCCAAAATTGACATGCCTTCAACAAGACGGTGCCACATCCCACACGGCACGCGAAACAATGACAATGATCTCACGTTTTAGGCCCGCCAATCGGCCGCCTAGATCGATTGATTTAACACCTTTGGACTATTGCTTGTGGGGCCATGTCAAGGCTCATGTCTACAAGGATAAACCGGCAACGATTGACGCACTGGAAGCCAATATTAAAGCATTTATTCGTGCTGCGGCCAACATCGTCAAACATTTAATTATATTCATCGTTTTATCGATTCCAATAAAGATTTCATCAATTTTCTCCAATTTATCTATTAATCTATTTTTTTTTTAAATCGCCTTCATGTTATAGCATGTGTAATGAGTGAAGAATTTTCAATTTGATATCACTTAAATCACCTGGACCCAATATAAAGATTGATGCGCTTAAATTTTACACACTAAAATCTAGGGCAATTCAGTATTTCTATTATATAGGAGAATGGAATTTAACCTAGCTAAAAGTATGTTATTTTACTTTCACAAAAAAAGCAAAATAGCACCGACAGAATCAGGAGAAAAACTCTCAAACTTTATTTGAAACCTCTGTCATTATCTGCATCTCCGTGGCCTTGGTTTTCCGCAGTTACAATTTGCTTGACAGATCATCAGTTTCCAAGGTTATGAAACAAATTGAATTCACTGGCACATCACATTGCACAATCACCAAATAAAACTGTTGTCCATGAGACCTCGATTCTTCGTCAAAACCCGGTACGGATGTTGCTCAAAATGTTTAGGTAGTTTGTTGTTCCTCTTCGTAGACGTCAATATTTTCCAGTTCAGTTGCCGATCCAATGTTCTAGCACGACGCTTGCTTTGAACCTTTTGGATACTTTTCCGAATACGGATTCACTGGAGAATCACCCTTAGCCAAGGGTGTTTGTTTGGAGTGTCCCATTTTCTAATAGAGATAACTGACCAGAATCATCCAACTGTCGAAGTCACAATATTTCGATTCTTGAAACGCACAGAAAACTGCGTGATGTTTTTGGCGCTCATGGAAGGTCCACTGAGCGTAGCATGATTGGGACAATGAGTTTGTGAACAAACAAAATTGCCGTTTTCGAAGCGAGACCAATCTACACGAAGTTTTCGGGACACAATTACACCTAGAAAATTTCACTGTTTGGCAAGGAATTCACGCTGGTGGCATCATTAATCCTTATTTCTTTAAAAATAAGGATGGAAATGGGTCCCGTTACCGTGACATGGTCAACGATTATTTCTTCCAAAACATCGAAGACATCAATCCTGAAGAGTTACAGTTTGACCAGGACGGCGCATGATCCCATACTTCGGGCGAATCGGTTATTTTATTGAAGACTGTCTTCGGTGATCATGTTGTTTCATGTTTTGGCATCGTCAATTGGCCGCATAGATCGCGTGATCTGACTTCCCCTGATTATATTTTGTGGGGCTGTGATTAGTCACTGGTCTATGCAAACAAGCACAACACTTTGGATACTTTGGAGGACAACATTAAGTTTGTTATCAGTGAAATACATTCCGATTTGTGCAAGAAAGTAGTCATAAATTGGACCCACTTTATGGCTTTCGTGCAGAAATCATATTCAAAAATAATTGACATGAATTGATCTTTCAAATAAAACTAAATTTGGGCCCAAAATTTACATATTTGCGTGTTATTTGAAAAAATAGTTATGACACACTGAAAAAAAATTTATATCCGTTTACATGCGTAAATTCACAACTTATTTTTTTCGTTTTCAATCGAACCCAACTTTTGTTTATACCGCACATTTCAAAACCAAACTTACTGCACTAAACCAAGCAAAGTTTCGGAAGAAATTGTTGCTGAAACGGACCCACTGGGTCGGTGTGATAGGATAAATATTGCGTTGGGACTTTAAATATACAAGACATTAGCAATAATGTTTAATCAATTGACAATTGACGTAAAGATTATGAAAAGGTTCAACACTTTTTTTAGTACAACTTTTTATTTCATGGGTAAAAATAGATAAATTGTCGAGTGGGTATACACACAGTCTTCAAGCAAGAAGTGCTTCGACAAAAAATTTTTAGCGCTGTCGTGGAAAATTCAGGCCAGTTCCACGGGTGCTACCGATTTGCATCGTAATGGACGACGAAACGTTCATCAAAGCGTACTTCGAGCGGCCTGAAGTTTTTCGTTGGCAAGTCCCGGCTGGATGATTTGGAAGAAGAAGCTTGACAAATTCGGCAAATTCAGCAAACCGTAAGCCGTACCGGCACCATCAACGGGCTAATATATAACGAAGAATAAAGGGGGCGGGTATAGCGTGATGGGTAAGTTGATGCCTTTCAAGCAGCCCATCTGGGTTCGATTTCCAACCTCACATAAGGTAAAAAAAACTTTTCTGGCCCGAAGAGGCGAATGGCCACAATATTAAAACCTCTATAATCGAAACAAAAAATAAATAAAGAAGAATGCCGTAGAAGCGCATCTTGCGCGAAGGTAACAGTCTGTTTTGGCCGGAACTGGCATCTTGCTATTACGCGAAACCGGTGATGAAGTGGTACGAAGTCAATTCGTGATTTCGGAAGCGCCGCTAATATGTGTTGATTTATTCCCTTTGGAGTTTCAAATATATCCGACATAAAATGAATTTCTGGTGATCAGTTTCGCCTGTGCATTTTTCCAAGTACAATATTTAGACTCAAGATGAAAAGTTATTTTAAAGCAGTAACAGCTGACTAAGTAGCCGTCTACTTTCCCATAGTTTTCTTTACATATTTTCCTAATACATTCAAAAATTTTTGCTTGTTGGGGAAATTTGCATTTCTCAAAAGTTGAGACCACATCTGTAATTAATTTGATTTTTTTACTTTCCCTATAGAAAGGTAATAGAATTGCTGAAAAAAAGCGGTTTTCGAACGGAGCTTCGGAAAACCTTAGTGTTATGTACTATTCGACTCAGCTCGACGAGATCGGAAAATGTCTGTCCTTTCAACGAATGTTTGTACCGCTCAATTTTCTCAGAGATGACTGAACCGATTTCAACAAACTCATTACCGCTCAATTCTCTCGGATATGGATTACCCGATGCTAATAATTTCAGGCTCGTTCGAGACTAAAAATAGATTATTGGTCGATTTCGAAGTTCATATGGCTGACACGTCATATTTCGGAGATAATAACGTACAAGCGATGGATTTGTCAAATTATTTTTTATATCCGCATGATTGCTTCAAATGTATTATTGCTAATAGGTTTGGTTTTATAAAGGTTGCCGAACATGTGACATAAACGCTGAAGCATACTTTTGTGAATTACTCGAATTGATCTGAATAAATTGGTGTCGTATCAGCGCTTTCACGCATTGAAGCAACGGTGAAATTGAATGATTTGCGGTACGGATTGGTCCACCATCCCCTTGTATTCTCCAGACCTGGCCCCCAGTGACTATTATCTTTTTCTAAACCTGAAAATGTTTCTTCAGCGAAAGAATTTTTCGTCGAATGCTGAGGTCATTGTAAATCTTTTTTTTTGTTCAAAGGGCATCAAAATATTGGAGGATTAATCAAGAATCAGATGAAATAAAGAATTTATTTAAATTATATCAGGTGTACAACTTTACTTCTGCCGTTTTCCGATAGGTGGCTGTACCGGCTGAGACTGGTCAAAACACATAGATGATAATGCCTTTAAAGAGAGTGTGTACAGTGCCTAACGATTTGTCATCGCCGTTTCAGTGACAGTTGTTCTTGTTTTCGTATTATTCACGCTCGAAAATGTCTGTTTATGTGCCCAATTCTCGCCATTTGCGGGAAGTTTTACTTTTCTGTTACAATTCGAAAAAAAATGCAACTGAAGCGCATCGAATGCTTTCAGAAACTTACGGTGATGCTGCTCTGAGTAAAAGAACGTGTCGGGAGTGGTTTCAACGTTTTAAAAATGCTGATTTCGATGTCGAAGACAAACAGGATGGTGGAAGAGAAGAAACCTTCAAAGATGAATAACAATTTACTACGAGCTCTTAAAACCGGGTGAAACCATCACAGGAGATCGCTACCGAACGCAACTGATGCGCCTTAGTCGCGCGCTAAAAGAAAAGCGGCCACAGTATCAAGAGCGACATGACAAAGTCATCCTGCAACACGGCAATGCTCGGCCTCAAAAGTGGTCAAAAAGTACCTGGAAACGCTGAAATGAGAAGTCTTGCCCCACCCGCCGTATTCCCCAGATGTCGCCCCTTCTGACTTCCACCTGTTCCGTTCGATGGCACACGGCCTGGCAGATCTACATTTTCAATCATTCGAAGAGTTGGAAAAATGGATTGCTTCATGGATAGTGTCAAAAACGGACTCCTTTTTTCGATCCGGGATCCGAAAATTTCCGGAAAGATAGGAGAAAGTTGTCGCCAGCGACGGACAATACTTTGAATAATACATCTGTAAGCACTTTTTTGCAATAAAGCTTTAAATTTTGAAAAAAAAAACGGCGGAAGCAAAGTTGTACACCTAATAGTAGAAATAAAAAATTCATTTTTGAATTTTTTAATAATACACATAAATAGAATTTAATAGCTTGATAAAAATGGGTGGGCGAAATTGTGAAGATGATATTGCGAGAAAGTATCCTCAGAGGCAAGACTTGAACCAGAAATTATACAACTGCACTTTGATTATGGAGTGTCTCAGTAAGCTTTTGTTGAGCAAATCAAGTATTTATTCCATTGTATTGTACTCTTTTATACTTTACTACAGTTCGATGTCACGTTTCCGAGATCCATTTATGTGTACACCAAAGAGCGGAATTTTGATCTTACGCTGTCCATTAACTTCACTACAGACTGTTTGCCAAGTTTTCCACTCTTTTTCAAAAGTTGTATAGGAATTCGCTGCCTTAACATGTTTCTGCAAATATGCCTTTGTCTGGGCCCTAAAGGTTCCAATTAGTCTGGTCTGGGAACGGTTGGGTGGATACATCTCCGTTGGTTTTGTATCGGCGTTCTTCGTCACTGATGCCAAATTGTCCCCCAAATTTCACGTAAGATTCACTATCTATGATTACATCCTGTATACGGATGAAAGCTTGCATTATTTTTTGGTCCAGGTCTTGGTTGACAGGGCAAATTATAATCTTGAACGACGAGAAATATCATCAAATGAGTAAAACAGGGAAAAGCCTTCTGGAGATTGGATTTTCTAATCTCTTTCTCCTAAAGGCATAAAACCTCCTCATCTTTTCTACCAACAGATTTACAATATCCAAATCGTACAATTTAAGGCTTAGATTAAACTAAATCACATTACAATCTAGTTGTACGAGGTCTGTTCAAAAAGTTCCCGGATTTTTTTAATTGCGCGCGTCTGGAGAGTCCGGTGGTCAAAATTTTTTTTTATTGTGTTGGTATATATGTCCCTAATGTATGGTGAAATTTTCAGCTGTATTCATTGTTTACATTCTGTCTTATAGCGGCTGGTGTAGACGTGTTTTTTTTGAGCTCGGAGATTTTTGTTAGTTTAAACAATGGAAGAATTGAAGAGTCAAATAATTTGTATTAAATTTTGCGTGAAAAATGAAATAAAGTGTAACCAAGTGTGCGAAATGTTACAGAGAGCCTACGGTGAGTCTGTTATGAAAAAAACAAGTGTTTACGAGTAGTATAAGCGTTTCCAAGATGGCCGCGAAGACGTTGAAGACGACGAACGCTCCGGTCGACCCAGCACGTCAATAATCGATGAAAATGTGGGAAAAGTGGAAAAAATGATTATGGATGATCGCCGAATCACTATTAGAGAAGTTGCTGATGAAGTAGGCATATCAGTTGGCTCATGCCATCATATTTTTTCAAATGTTTTGGGCATGAAACGAGTGGCAGCAAAATTCGTTCCAAAACTGCTGGCTAAAAACAAAAACTTTTTGGCTAAAAACAAAACTTTAATCATGCCCCAACCTCCTTATTCACCAGATATCGCTCCGTGTGATTTTTTCCTGTTCCCAAAGTTGAAGAGACCCATGAAAGGACAGCGTTTTTCATCGATTGAAGAGATAAAGGCAGAATCGCTGAGAGTGCTACAGAGCATTACAAAAAGTGACTATCAGAGGTGTTTCGAAGACTGGAAAAAACGCTGGCATAAGTGTATTATATCTAGGGGGGATTACTTTGAAGGGGACCATAGATGTAGACGAATAAATAAATATTTTTTTAGAAAAATGAGAATTCCGGGTACTTTTTGAACAGACCTCGTATAGTATTTGCTTGTAATATCATTATATCCGTAGTTGGTTCTAGCAGCGGAAATTCTAAGAAACGGGTGTGAACGAAGACTGCGACGATGAATGTCGAAATTAACCAACTGTAAGAGATCAGTACCATCGATACGTAATTGTGATAACATTCTTTCGAACAGGCAGCAGATCCAAGTCGATAAGTTGGCAGCGATCCTCGTAGCTTAACAGGTTTATTGGATCACTCCATTATAGATTTCGAAGTGCGAATCTAATGAATTTGCGTGACCAAACAATAGCTGCATATTCGAGAATTAACCGGACAGTAAAGAGCTTTCAAGCAGTATATGTTACGAAAACTTTTAGCAATTCGAAAGATGAAACATAAGTTTGGAAGCCTTTAAAATTACTTAATCGACGTGATTCTTGAAAGTTTGCTGTCTAAAATAACTCCTAAGTCTTTCACAAACGGTTCACGAATAATAGCTTGAAACATTTTACGGCGAAGTTGAGATCATTGAGATGGAGTAAAATTATAAACGGCCTCGAATGACTTCCTTGAGGCACTCCAGAATTAGCAGGAAATGGTGTTATCCTGTTTCCTATTTTATAGCATTCCAGTAGAGCACCGTTAAAGCCAAGATGCTTTTAAAAAATTAGAATAAATATTAAAACTAAAATTGTAAAATTGAACGAAATGATAGTTTAGTAAAATGCGTGTGCTGATTTGAAACATTGAACGAATTTGGTAATCGAAGGTTGGAAAAGAGAAACTTCTGCAATTGTAGCCTTTCACGACTTGGAAGTAGGAAACCATTGAATCGATTCTTGGATATTTTTCTGCCGGATTCCACACGGTCTCTAGGCTGGTTCTATACAGAGAAAGATAATAGTAGGTACTAGTAATCTCCTATTGAATTTCCAACTCCAACTTTTAAACAATTGAACAATTTTCCCCGTCATGTTTCGTTTTAGACACATCAATGCAAAGCAGTTGCAAATGAGCTATAATTGCCACTTAGCAGTTCAACTTGAACCGTCGCAGTTCATTCTATTTGAGTGTCTGTATCCAACCAAAGCTTTACCATTTATCAAAATCAAGCCCTTCTTCGTTTTACTATTTCTTTATTTTCTGACAAATAGCGAATCCCTGATCTGTGTATGACCGAATCTTCAAATTGTGTTTTTGTTATAATTATAAAGTATAATAGTGAAATATCTATATTCAACCGAAGTTTCAAGAATCGATATTACCAAAAATTGAATCAACCTGTTTTTGGTCATATCTAATAATTTTAGACACCAAAACAGTTCTTTGAATGTATTACCATTAATTTATCGTACTTTTGGCACAGTTTCTGGTTGGAGCGAAGGACGAAAATGTCTGTTCTTTTGTTAAAAAAATTAAAAAATTAAAATTAAAAAACAAAAAAACTAAAGTGAGAGTGTTGGCTTATAAGAAATGGGAAATCCCCAAATTTCTATTCTGAGGATCATGACGCCATACAGAACGAAAAGAAATCTTTGCCAAGAAATCAAGGATACTATAAAATTGATCGATTGCTTGCAGAACAAAACATATTCCCGAGTTTGAAATTTTGTTTCGATATACTTCGATTCGTAGTGTACCGGACAATTGCATGAAGAACTAAAACAAAAATAATCTAAAAAAATCCTTACTAAATTTTCTGTAGCATTAGAAATATGAGCTCTAATTCTACCAAGAGGTGGCACTGGAATGTGTTTTCCATCATTTGTCCCAGAAAAACTGTCCACTGGCAGGGTAATAAAAGTGAGTAAGTAACAGAAAGCAAACAAAATATGATTTATTCTTGCTTCGGGTGACGTGAATATATTTCGTCCCTGACTCAAAGATTTCACTTCCATCATTTAAATCGAGAGGAAGCAAGAAATAGAAGAACACAAAGTATATTTCCACCCAAGATTGCCAGAATTAAGAATTTGTAAGCCATATTGAGGTACAACAAACATTTCCTGTAGCAACGTCCGACATTTTATTACTACTGTGTATGAAAAAAAAAGTGTTTTTCCACGAGAGCAACTGTACATCGTGATTAAGTAGATAAAATACACGTCTGAAATATAATACAAGTAAGTCAGAGGAATGGCTCGGTGGCAGCGACGTGCACAAATTTTCTAATGAAATTTTCCTCTCACCATTATTCTGGTGGATTTACAGCCACTGAAGTCGGTGATACCAGGATGACGGAGGTTACAGGGGGCTACCGAAAAGACAGAGCCAGACCAACTACCGACATTCCTGTGAAACATTATGATGTCACGTGCGTAGTGGTTCATTGATCCAGTTGGACTCCCACTATCTAGAGCCTCATGAACCTCGAAAAAAATCCTGATTACGTTTGTTCCATTTTCATATCGATCCAAGTGCGTATATTAGAACCAAACAGAAAAGCACTATTTTCACAGCGTAGCTCTTGCGGACGTGTCTTGTAGAAATGATTCGCATTTTTCGCATTGTCCAGTCGTAAAAATGCGCTTGTCATTCAGTTCATTCCTAGTCGCCTTCCATCTGTTGAATCCCATCCTTGTAGCATGGGAAGTTTCTGTCTATTCTTCGTTCGAAGAAATTTTCCATGCGGTTGGATGGTTCTGGGAAGCTGTTTCTCTTTCTCTCTCTCTCTCTCTCTCTCTGACTATCATCATTCCGTGTTTATGATCGTTTCCGAGTATGAGCATCATGTTTGCAGCAACAGTTTGTCCCCGACATTGAATGGCTGCAGGGTGGATTTTTTTTACTGACGTGAACGCAATTCCACGTCCTGACAGAGTGTTTTTATCTGATGGTACACCTCTGGAAGTTTTGATGAGGAACTTGCGTTACCATCACACGGTCGATACCAACAGAAGTTGGTTGGCGCATCACCTTTCGACTTGCCATACTTGTCGTGTACTCACCAACAGTCAAAACAGATGCATTCCTTAAGGCAATTGACCGAGAACAATGGTGGGTAGCAATTTTCCATTCGTCGAAAATATGTGATTTGCCTTCGACTATCTGAAACGGAAAAATCGTTTCAGAAGCTTGAAATTTGAAACAACAAATAGAGTTTTTATTGACTAAGCATTCGTTTCTCATGATATTTTGGTGTTTGCTGTCTAAATTATCTGAACAATTTAAGAACTGAGTGATACCCTCAAGGCAGTCAGTCAGGATCGTTTATATATTGTATCTATCTCAAGGATGTCGATTTTATTTTAAAAACGTGCTTAATTCACCTAGCAGTGAGATGATACCTTTTTTTTATCAAACCGCATGTGTTTTTGCATGAATATTCTTCGGTGTTTTAGTTCTCATTTCATTATTTTAATGACCGTAGTTCTAAGCGCCAATTTGAGATTTTAATCACTCATTGCTCTGTAATGGCGAAACTGCAAATCGGATCGAATTTGAATCTAAAAGTGTGACAATCGGTTTACGGTACAACTATTTAAGGTACTTCCAGAGCCGGTATTCAGGAACCAGTATAACACAAACCGATTCGTATGGTCATATGACGAATAAATTGCAATAGTTTTGAGACCAACTTTAAAGCTTTTCGGGATTGTCATCTTCTATATCCGTTTGAATTTTAACAATTAATCATTCTGTAATTGTGGAGCAGGGAAAAGCCCAGTGGAGCTAGTTTAGTGAAAACTTTCTCTCAAACAGGCATAAAACATCCTCATCTTTTGCATCAACAGATTAGAATGATCCAAATAATACATAATACATAATAACTTAAAACTAAAACTTAGAAATTATACAATGATGAGAGAAAACTAATACTAAATATAGTATTCTAGTTACTAGAACCTATCGAGACAGATAACTGAGAAACAGCCTTTTTAGAACATTACGAGAATGATGAAAGTCAAATACATTGGAGCAATTATTTATGGTTCGTAATAACCGTAGTTAGTTCTAGATGAGAGTATTTTAAGAAATGGTTGGAAACGAAGAGTACGGCGATGACTATCTAAGTGTAACAATTGTAGAAGATCTGAACAGTCTATACGAAATCAGTGACAAAAATGACCTTACAGACGTCACGTCCAACAGATAGCAAATCTAGGTCAATCAGCTGGCAACGATCTTCGTAGCTCGGAAGGTCCACGAAAGACGACGAAGTTCAAAACGGACGAGTTTGCGTTGAATGTCTCGGAGGTAAAAATGATGCATACTCTAGAGTTGAGCGTATCAAGCTACAGTTAATAATTTTGTCTTTGTCGATTTGGCTTTTTTGAGAAAACGATCGAGCTTTGAGAAACGATTTGATACTGGAACCAGAATTCGAAAATCGGTGTAGTCGAAGTCAGATAAATTCACCTGAGGAACTGTAAAATGTTTGAAAATCAGTGTAGACATCTTTGAAAAATCGTAGTGCGAATTAAATCCGATTCAAAAACTGAATACCACTAAAACTGAACTATCCAAATCTACAAACCCGATAAACCCGATTAATTTATGTGAAAAATCATTTTTATCTTAATCACCTCGAGTACCCTAAACCGGAAAATCTGACTGAAAAGCAGGATGTGTGATAGGATCATAATACTTTTCCTTTGAATCTTAGATGATTCTTAGATTTTCATATCATCCTGTAGTTCCGGAACCAGAAGTCGGATCCAAAAATAATTCAGAAACCCTATTTAGGAGCATACGACTTTTCATATGAATCTGAGTTTGTAGAAAACAGTTGAGTCATCTCCAAAAAAATTGAGTGAAATTATTTGTCACACATGCATTTGCTGATCTCGAAGAACTGATTCGAATGGTATATAGGTGTTATGTTCTTCCAGCATTTATTGCTGTAAGTAGTATAAATCAATATAATTATGGAATTGCTTTCAACTCAAAAATGCTGCCATCATCTGGTTTACATATGTCATATTCGAACGATTATGTTGCCAAAAACGAACCGTGCTAAAATCGGTCCGAGGCAAAATGTCATGAAAAAGGATGCTAAACACAGTCTTTTCGGTACTTAGAAACAATTGGATGTAACAGTATAAAAAATCATGTTTCACGTAGCTCCCAAGCATTGCTTTGTCATACAGCGCTCAAAACTCCTACTGCTGAAATAAGGGGAAAAGTCGCTTACGCAAAAATGTCGATATTTCCGTTAAAAATGGACGGATTTCAACAATCTATTGCTTGTTGGATAGCTATTTTCGAGCGAAATTTAAGTTCAAAAACATATTCTGTTTTCATGGTCAATTGTGACAGTCATTGTCAAAAAACTGAAAATTTTGACTTAAAACTTTGTATAACTCAAAAAGTAAGCATCCTATCTCAAAACCATTCAATTGCGTTCAGGGTGACGGGAAGACCCTTCATTTGCGACTAGTTTGATCAAAGTTCCGGGTTGGCGGTTCAATGCATAAGGCACTAGTCTTACATACCAGTTGTCGTATGTTCGAGCCCCGACCTGGAAGGATTCGTAGTGTCAGTAGAATCGTAGCACCAGCCATGCATTGGTTCTGTAAACTCTGAATCGGCTGCGAAGTCTGTTGAAACAGAAGGTCAAATTCCACTACAGGAATGTAATACCAAGGCTTTTTTGATCAAAATCGGTCCAGCCATCTCTGAGATCTCGACCTCTTAGTTGACAACACACATACAGACACACACTGACACACACACACATACACACACACACACACACACACACACACACACACACACACACACACACGGACATTTTCTCAGTTCGTCGAGCTGAATCGATTGGTATATAAGTTTGAGCGAATTCTATTTCTATTTTTTATATTTATAAAAAAAAAGCTAAAAAATATGAGCTATCTTTCACAGACTACTTCCAGTTTTACATTTTTTTTTTCAAATTTATTCGAAAATTGGTATAAATTCAGTTGGACTGTATTAAACATTTAATTGTTAATATGATTAAAGTATTTTATTGTTGTCAATTTTTGTCACAGAAGTACGAATGTTAGGGGAGACCGTGGCTAAGCTGGACACTTTTTAAAAACTGAAAACAAAAACATTGCACGTAGGATTTTTATTCAAGTTATCTACATCATTGTACAGCTACTATCGTCAGCTACAATTCCCAATTTGTGATTTGTAAAAATTATCATTAGTTATTTAGGGGTTTGGCTAAAAGCCGGGCTCGTCAGTGCAGAGCAGTGCACAAAGCGGCTTGTAGTCAAACCTCTAAATAACCAAAATCTGTGGTCGGTCAGTTCAGTTGGCTATTCGTTTCCTTCGGGACGTCAGAAAAGACTTCGGCGCAATATAAAAAAGGGTTTTCGCAAATAGCTGCTGCTGAGCAGTTCAAATTGAACTGTCTAAGTTTTTGCACTAAGCAGTTCAATTTGATGAGCATGAACTTAGCGAGGCACCTCTCGTCAATGACCAACGCAAATAGGTGAATAATTTGTTGCTAATTAGTTAGGGTAATTTCAAATTTGTTGCTCAATTTATTTTTTATTTTGTTGAGTACTTCGCTAAGTTCATATGAAGTTAGCAAAGTCCCTCTCCCAGATATGCTTCAAAACAAATCGAAACACAGTGAACAATTTGTTACAAATTGGTTGCCAATTAGTTACGGTAATTTTGAATTTGTTGCTCAATCTTTTATTTATTTTTTGAGAACTTTGCTAAGTTCCTATAAAGTTAGCAAAATACTCAAAAAAATAAAAAATAAATTGAGCGAAAAATTCAAAATTACCGTAATTAATTAGCAACAAATTATTCGCTGGGCTTCGATTTGTTTTCAAGCATATTTGGAAGGGGGCTTCGCTAACTTCATATGAACTTAACGAAGTACTTTGAAAATTTTTTTAAAAATTGAACAAAAAATTCAAAATTACCGTAATTAATTAGCAACGAATTATTCACCTATTTGCGTTATCATCGGCGAAAGGTGTCTCGCCTAAGTTCATGCTCATTTCAATTTGAACTGCTCTGCACTGACAAGTCGAAGACGAAGCGTAAAGAATAGAGAAAATATTCATTATTTTCGTACCAAGTCGCGATGAAGTGACCAACTCGAAATTCAAAATTTCAGAAATCGTGGGGCTTAACCGTACACTTTTTGCAAATCGAAAAAACACTCATTATCATGAGGTTTTTACACAAGTTAACTATACCGTTGTAGAGCTTTAACCTTCAGCTACAATTCCTAATTTGTTATATGGAATAAGACGCATTGATTCTCGTGTCAAGTCACGACGAAATGACCAATCCAAAATCCAATACACAGAGGTCTTTTTTTTACGCGGGAGATACGTACTGCGTCAAAAAAACAGCGTTAAAAAAAAAGAAATCAGCGTTAAAAACCGCCAAATTAAAGAAATTCTTTTCTGATCCGAAATGTCTTAATGAATAAAGCGTCCAGATCTGGTAAAATCTCAGAAAAAAAAATTCAAGTCGACTTTTAAAAATAGAAAAAAAATTTGATGCCGAATGTATTAGAAATGCATGAAACGTCGAGATCTGATGTAATCTAAAAAATATTTTTTGGAAAAAAACAAAAATTGTGCCAGAGGGGGCAATCTCGGAAATCCACGTAAAAAAAGTTGCGCAAAAAACCCGCATATAAAACGCGTAAAAAAGACCTCAGTGTGTTCTAAAAAAAACACGGAGCAAAACCGGACTATAAAGTCTCACACGAAAATTTAAAACGAATAAAGTAGCGTGCAAATCTCAAGATATTTTAACTTTTACCATGTTCGAATGGATTGTCTGTTGGTTTCAACCTTTCGTGAGACATAAACCTATTCGTAAAAAATAGTTCCAGTCTTTTTATTGTAGGCTATTTGATTGTTTCGCTACGTATAGTGAACGTTTTGCTTAAATTTCTAATAAATCTGATTTTAATAAGTGATACAGAATAAAATAGATATATAGATATCAATATAAATATATTTCTAAAATCCGTTAAGAATTTCAAGTCGAAAATTATGTGACCGGTTTAGTCCCATTTAGTCATTTTCGAGATATAGACAGTAGTGTCTAGTGATAAAATTTACTAGTTGTGCACTGCTTATGTGGTATGAAATCAGATGTAACAGTTCAGATTCGCTTGAGTTTTCCAGTACAATCAATTTTTGGGGATTTTTTTTTATTAAACTTATTTTATCTCATCGAAATTTATACAATAGAATAATTTAGCGCTCTGCACGTCGAGAAAATAACTTGATTGAAAAAATCACTTCGACGTTGCCTCTGAGAAAGCAGTTTGTTTTCAACTGCCATAAGCATAAGCCACTGAAGCCTCTCCTGAAGGTGTACATACAAATTCTCACAGAGCCAAAAGTATCAGAGAGAACAACAAATCTCAGTGATGAGCTTAGTAATTGCTTCTACTGTGATTCTATTGTACTGTGGACAAAACCGCTAATTATTTTATCATCTCGATTCTGTATTTCGTTCGAAATATTCCATACGAAATTTCCATACAAAAGTATCACTCGATCAAATCACAAAATGCAAATTTTCACATTCGATCCGAATAATCCGATTCGATCGAAATAGAGAAAAGGGAGTGTATATTCGATACCATTCGACCTGCTTTCATCGATTAAATAGAGATTGAATGTGGATTAGGATGCAGTTAATTTCTTCAATTTGACCGGTTGTGCAGTGCACGAGGTGCACATGAGGACGGAACCCCACTGAGATAAACCCAAAAAAATCAGAAAGTTAAATAAAATTCTGTGAAAAACGTGCCCGTTTCAACATGAACACGATTGACGCCAAACTGAATTGACTCAGCCTAATCCAGCTAACTGACGTCAGCTTGTCACATGAAAGCGCGTTTACAAAGTCAATTCATGGATCTGAATTATTGCTGCTTTATAAGATATTCAAACTATTCGGTTTAGTATGTGTCCGGGATAGCCCCGGTCTCCCCTAGTCGGCGTAAAATAATTTCCATTGTATGCGGGAGGTCTTATTTCTTATTTCTCGCCTTACTTGACCGGTATGGGCTAGTTGTTGACATGTGCCAAGCTAGTTTTTTGTAAATAACCAGTGATTTATCAGAGTAAGTGGTGTTTCAATCGAAGACCACATAAGATGGAATGTGAGTTTTATTTTTTCCCATCAAGGTACATTTTCCTCTTATGAAATTTCATTAACTGTTGGTAAAAATCGGCAGCGTTTGAAATCAATAATGCTGCGGAAGCTTCCAAACACGGTATATTCTGCTCCATAGTAAGGTTTGAACATCTCAAAATCGTCATATTGTTCATAGCTAATCTGCTTGTTTCAGGACAATAGGGTTTTATGCCTTCTGGAGATGAAGAATTAAATTTGTATTGTAATTATACTCAAAAGCACTCAGAAACATTTTCTAATGTATGTCATAAATAATACATTTCCCTGGTGTTCGAAAAAGGAATCTAATCTGATTTTTCTAATTGCCATGTAGATCTCCCATAAGTTCTCAATCGTAATCGTATCGATTTTCCATCATTTGATGGGAATGTGAAAAATTTCAAAGTATAAAACTTGCCAAATTGAGCTTCATTATTATCTCATCGACGTTCAGCGTTGACCTTCGCTGCGACTCGAATGACGCCAAAACAGCATGTTCAATTATTATCAACGTTTGAGTTTCGGCCTATTGCGATGTGATATGATCTCCGCTTTGTTGGTACCAATCTAAATAATTCTAGCTACCATAATTTGTGGGTAGTGATTGGAATACCGATTATTTCTCAATCCTTCATCAGATTTTACGACTAACCTTGGATCCAAACGCCAGGAGCAAAATGAGCAAACTAATTGGCACAATGACGTCTTTTTCTCAATACTCTATTCCAGGAAAAAAAACTATCCTTATATTGTTTATTTTGGTAGAAAATGTAAGCAAACACACCACCGAGACCGGTTTGTTTGCTGCAAAACAAATGTGCGTCAGATTTCCCTTGTTCCATAATTTGGAAACACCGATACCCGCTCAGCCCATGTCGAATGGACGGGTAATCAATCATGTTTGACAAAGTACTGCTTCTCATGCTATTATTGGGGGGTTTGTCAGTGGAAAAATTTTCCGTTTCTTCTTTGCACTAATCAAACCAGGATTTGGTACTACTCAGAGCTTTCAGAATTCGGTGGAGATTTTCAGCGTAGATGTGTGTCACGTGATTCAAATAACAACCCAATTGATTGGAAAATTACTTAATCTTTACTTACTTTATCCTAGTGATACTTGATATTTTCTTGATATTTCATCGAACATATCAAGAAACTGTACAATATCTGTTCAGCATCAAAATTAGTTATGTTATATGTTATTTCGTTATTGATGTGTTATTCCAATTTCATTAGGTTCAATTGATCCAGTATTTCTATCTTCAAATAAAATACTGTTGAATAAACTGCATTAAAATCGGATAAGATTTATGCTATTTTCCAATGCAGACTTTGTTATAATTTTCGATATTTTAACTATTATTTCAAACTAATAATGTTAATTTCTACCATTCAGATGTTTGGTTTTAATAATGGAATTGGTTTGCTAATCACTTCCACCCGGGTAGTGATGGTATAAATGAAATATTTTCCAATATTCTGATCTCTGTGGTGGGACGAGAAAACAATGAGTACTTTTTATCAGTTTACGAATTATATTGAATATTGAATATAGTGGACATGTAAATTTCTTAGAGGTCGGTTTTTATTTTCATTGAGATTAACGTGGAAAACCGGTCAATTTTTTCAATAGTATAATATTTTTAGGCACAAGCTCTAAAAGATGCCAAGGGTATTTTCTAATCTTAATTAAGGACTAACTTAAATATTGCATGAGTCTTTCAGATGGCGTTGTTAAATATCTATGGCCGCTTCCTTCGATTCGTGTGGGTACGCGGAAAACACCCCCAGTCTACGAAGGTCCGGCGGGTGGGGCCCGCATGCTGGTCATCGACTGGAGCGGTCTTCCGTGTGCGGTGATGGTGATGTTACGGAAGAGAATGAGAAAAAAAGTACATATTGCGGAACACGGGGTGTGTCTATTCTAAACCATCCCGTCCATCCATTTCTGAGGAAGAAATAACGGTCTTTTTTTACACGGTTTTTAATGCGATTTCGGAAAACTCAAAATTTTTCAGTCCCTAATTCTCATATTTTTTATAGATTACACCTGATTAGATTCGGCATGAACAAAAATTCTTTTGCAAGTTTGGCAGTTTTTTTTTTCGCGGATGGGTTATCAATCAAGCTCGAATATAAAATAGCTGTCACTTCTGATTTCAAAGATATAATGTTAAAAGTGACATAGGCGTCAAAACGCACTTTTTTCCTTCCCCCCAATTTTTTCGCAGATGGTCTTACCGTTTCTAACAAACTTAAGCTCGTTCGAAAGCTACTATTGAGTTCAAAGCTCGAATATCTATTGGCTGTCACTCCCGTTTCCACAGATATAAAGGTAGAAGCAGCTATCGCCGATGATACCGCAAATAGGTGAATAGTTTGTTACAAATTAGTTGCTAATTAGTTACGGTAATTTCGAATTTGTTACTAATTTTTTTGTGTGTTTTGAGCACTTCGCTAAGTTCATATGAAGTTAACGAAGCACTCCTTCTAAATAAGTTTGAAAACAAATCGAAACCCATCGATAACTCCATTTGAGCTTAGCGAAGTACTCAAAAAAAATTGAGCGACAAACTCAAAACCAACCTAACTAATTAGTAACAAATTATCCACTGGGTTGCGACTTATTTTCGAGCTTTTTTAGGAGGGTATTTTGTTAAATTAATATGACCTCAGCGAAGTACTCAAAAAATTTGGCAAAAAATTCAAAATTACCATGTTTAATTAGCAACTATTAAGCAACAAATTATCCACCAGGTTTCGATTATTTTTTTTTTAATTTGTGTCGTTTATTTATATCCGACTTAAATCTAGTTACGGTCGTTCACCGGCGAAGGGTTTCGATTTATTTATTTTTTTCTTATTTTGGAGATGAGACGTTCATTAAATTCATACAAACTTAGCGAACTCTTAAAAAAATGAGCGACATATTCAAAATTATCGTAACTAATTAGCAACCGGCACCGGCGATAAGGGCTTCGCAAAATTCATGCTCATAATTTTTCCAGAAAGTGACCTGTCTTAATCCACCTAGTGGTGTAATGATGCCTTTCTTGTACAACACGCATTTTCATGAAAATTACTCGTCCCGGCTGCAACTGGCTAAGAATAACACTACGGTTCACTTGTCCCGATGGTATAAGTCCACCAAACAGGTAAGCCGGGTGTCATCCGGTGGTATTATTTCCCCCAAAAATTGATCCACTGGTTTCCTGTTCCATGTCGTAAAAGGCCACTAAAACTGGAGCTCGCAAGTCCAAGTGTATTTCCGTGCCGATGACTGAATGACTGCAGGAGCCTAAAAAATGGTAGTCGTAAACGAAACATTTGTTGGCTTTGCCCTTGCGGAGCTCAAAACTCCGTGTCACAATTAGACTGACTAACTTTAAAATATATTTATTTTTCGGGGTATAACTGGTTTTCGCTGAACTTTATATTCTTCCTATCATATGAATTCCAGTGGAACTAAAGCCATCAAAAGTAAATAAGTAGTTGCCTTTCTTATATAGAAATGCTATACAATCACCGCAAATACCGACTTTTGAACCGAGGCCTGGAATTTACCATTGAAGTCATATACCATTCGACTCAGCTCGACGAACTGAGAAAATGTATGTGTGTGTCACAAATATAGTCACTCACTTTTCTTGGAGATGGCCCAACCGATTTTCACAAGCTTAGATTTAAATGAAAGGTCTCATAGCCCCATACAAAGTTCCTGAATTTCATTTGGATCCGACTACCAGTTCGGGAACTTCATCGTGATATGCACCAAAATTGTGAAAAAAATGTCAATCACTTTTCTCGGCGATGGCAGAACCGATTCTCACAAACTTAGATTCAATTCAAAGGTCTCATGGTTCCATACAAAGTTCCACAATTTCATTTGGATCCAACTTCCGGGTCCGGAATTACAGGGTTTTATGCACCAAAAATGTGAAAATAATATCACTCACCTTTCTCGGAGATGACTGAACCGATTTCCACAAACTTCCAATTCTCATTCGGCTTAAACCCCTGCTTCCGGAGGTAGGGTGCTCAGTGTAAAAGTGGCAATTTTAAGAATTTTTTTCATAAACTACCTCTTTATATTTGTTAGTTAATTCCTCTAGTTTGCCGACCATGAGAGTCTGTAACCAAATAAACCAACCGTTGATAATCCCATAAAAGATCTGCTAAATTTTATTCAAGTTCGACTACTAGTACTTTTTTTTCTTCCAAAATTCAAATCTTCGCAGTTTTTGATTGCGGAAGTACCAACAATAGTAATCAAATGTAATAAAATGTAGCTCACCTCACTTTCTCACATATGATTGAATAGATTTTCACTCACTTAAATTCAAATGTAGTATATCAATGTAGCAGTATTATTCAACAGAAATCTTCATAACTATTTTCTATACTTTTTTAAATTGTAGTATTTCGGGAAATTTCTGCAGTAATATACATGAGAAAATGAAAATGAGAAAGGCATCATTACACCACTAGGTGGATTAAAACAGGTTTTTATAGTGTTAATATAGCTTGCATACCAGATTTGAATCTGTAAAAAGTTTAAATGTCTATTGCAATTTTCTTGATGCAGGATTCTGGTCAGAGCTCTGACTGGACATTGCAAACTCAACCATCACATGGCTACTATTCAGCGAGCTGAGAATTAGTTTTGTGATTTGTGTAAGTGTGATTACGTACTTCATAGAATCTGATGTGTAACTCTCCCGCATTGACGCCACTACGTATCCGGGTTTTTGGTTCTCCATACATGGTTGAGTCTGTGCATGGGGAGCTAAAATTTGAAGATATTCCATCTGTTTTCATCCAACGTGGTATGGAGTTATAGTCAGAGGGGTTCATCGTTCTTTCTGGAGTGAATGAATTTTTTCTGTCAAGCAAAGTCTTGGCGTTACATTTCTTTTGTGGAATTTGGCCTTTCTGTTTCAACAGACTTCGCAGCCGATTCATAGCGTACAGAATTGCATGGCTAGTACTACGGTCCTACTGACACTAAGAATCCTTCCAGGTCGGGGCTGGAACATACGACCACTGGCTTGTCAGAACAGCGTCCTATGCATTGAACCGCCAATCCGGGAATCCTTTCTATATTAACCTCAAATAGGTTTTAGCAGATTGTTTGGCATCCCGAATTTTCTTCTGTTCATACATATTGCGAATCGCTCTACACTCTTCCGGGAATCCAGAATGGTGTCGCTTTTGTAAAATCTCTAAATCCTCTGGAGAGTTATAGGTTTTATTAAATGTGTATTTTGGCAACTGCATATCGTTTTGTTTAGTGCTGTTTTCTCACCTCACCAACTTCACATTTTCCTGCCATGTTACCATGTTTTATCCTTCCCTTCCCATCAGGAAAAAGAATGAGAAGTCACGGCAAGGCATAAGTCGCTAAATATCTAGCGGAACGTACCAATTGAGCCAATTAATTCTGATTCTTAATTCCTGAAGGGATTCGTCAACATTCTGTTCTTTGAGTCTCTAATAAGAACAAGAAAATTTATTTGAGCATCGAAAGGATTTAGAAGAATTCATAGGTTTTTTTGCATTATCGGTCTAAGGAGTGTATCGAAAATAAGCTATCCACATACATTGTGGATAGCTTATTTTCATTGTATTTGTGATGGTTTTTATGCTCAGACCACAGCACAGTCGGCTCACTATGCCAAAACCACTTTCAATTGGCTTGCGGAAAAGGATATAAATTTCGTTGAGAAAAATATCAATCCACCAAATTGCCCTCAGCTTCGACCCATCGAACGTTACTGGGCAATCGTGAAGAGGCAGTTGGGAACATGCAGGAGTTAAAAAAAATTGGGCTCAAGCGTCCAAAAAATGCGATACAACACTTGTCCGGAACTTGATGAAGAGCGTTCGATCAAAAGCTCGAAAATTTGTGAAGGAATAACTTAAATTTCATCCGGTTTTCATTATGCTCAAGTTTACCCTAGTAAAGTAAAGGATCAATTTTTAGTTTGAAAAAAATATCGTTTTTTATAATAATTTGAAAGAAAAATTTGTGGATAGCTTATTTTCGATACACTCCTCAAATGGCAGTTAGAAATTTTAACCACGCTTCACCATGTTGTTCCGGAACCGGAACTTGGATCCGTACAAAAGTCAAACTTTCTTATGAGTCTAAGCTTGTGAAAATCGACTCAGTCGTCTCGGAGAAAATGAAGAGAGTCTCGGCTTCGACTTCTTCCTGATCCAGGAACTGGGAATCCTTAAAGGTGAAATTGGTTCGTTTGGCCAGCAACTAGTACCTATAAACTAGAAATTGAAACAGTTTTGAGCCAAATTTAAAATAAGTTTCCATTTTTTGCATTGTCGCTTTAAATGCTGGGTTACTATTTCATACACACTTCATCCTATAATTCCGGAACTGGCAGCCGGATTCGGACCAAATTCTACATCAACATATGGGTCTATAATACTTTTAATTTGAATTTATTTACGAATGTTATATTTTCAGGATACTCGATCTTGAACCGACGAGAATTGCGCAGACGTGCCAAGTATACAAACATGCGGACATTGCAAGACTCATCAAACACGGCAGACTACAGTGGATTTCGACGTCCAGTCACTCTGTAGTCCTGCTGCGCGCACATCTTCTTCGATTGCGCACACCCAGTGAGTGCAAGGTCTACCCCGCAGTCGACGACCTCTCTCAGGTTCTCTGCTAAGCATCACGTAGGTCATTCGCTATTCCGGCATTCTTGCTACATGTCATGCAAACATGCGGACTTTGGAAAACTCATAAAACACGGCAGACTACAGTGGACTGTAGTCTGCCGTGTTTTATGAGTTTTCCAAAGTCCGCGTGTTTGCTTGTATACTTGGTACGTCTGCGCCATTCTCCATTCTCTTCTTTATCGCCGAGTATTGAGCGCAGGATTTTTTTCTCAAAGACGTCAACGACCATGCCTCGTGGCCGTATAGGGCAACTGGTAGTATCAACGACTTGTATAGAGCAAGTTTTGTGCGTGTCTGCAAGCTACGGGACTTCAGCTGGTTACGGTTTCCGTAGAAAGCCCTATTAGCAGTTGCAACCAGCGATGCCAGATAGTAGTAGTGTCATTTCCGCAGATATATGAACTCGTCAGCAACCTCATATCGTACCCCATCAATCTTCACCTTGGATCCTACACCGTTTGGTGTGCCACGTTCTCTACCAGCTACTACGTACTTTGTTTTGGCAGAGTTTCTTGAAGGGCATAGAAGCCTCTTCCACAGCTCTGCTATCCACACCAATAATATCAGGGTCGTCTGCAAAATCAAGTAGCATGCGAGACTTATTGATGATGGTTCCGTTTCTCTGCACGCCGGATCTTCGTATCACACCGCTATCGAGCGCTATATTGAACGACAAATTTGAGAGCGCGTCACTCTGCTTCAATCCATTTAACGTTACGAAAGTCAAATTAAGTATATGAAAATCGGTCAAACCGATTGTGAGAGATTGAAGTGATTTCCGGTTTAGAATATACGATCACTTTTTACGGCATTCCGAAACCGGGAACGAAGATCTGATACACCCCAAGATCAATATATTTGGTTATCAACCTACCCAATTGAAGAAATTCTATAGGGTTCAATGGAATTGTAACACCTTTCATTTGAACCTGAGCTTAGGAAAAAAGGCGGGTGGGTAATGTCAGAGACATAACTGGATGTCGTGAATACGAAAACAACTGACATGTTCCTTAACACTTCCAAATATCAATTAGTTGATCAATTGTATGTATGTAGAATTTGAACCGATGCACCTAAACTAAAGTACAGATTAGTTACATTTAACATTCTGAAACACAAATATTATGAAATAACCAGTATAGTTCTTTATAATAAAATAATGGTGGCTCTGAAAAGAACCTTTTATGAAAGCGTTTGTAATGGAGAGTGAGGAGTTGAATTCGAATTCCGATGGATGCCGCTGACTTCCGTTATCTAATTCCAGGCTGAACTGTTGTACGTGGGTGCGATACTGATATGGTTGGTGTAGGTGTAGCGTTTACAACCGATTATAATCTTCCAATAAAGAAAACATTAATTCGCTAGGTTGATCAATGATACAATAGGCCTAATTTATTGAACTAACTATCAATATGCTATAGAGATTCGTTTCTAGCATTCAAAGGGTCAAATTGCGCAATTCTCTACGACATTAAATTCTGGAACATTTTTCGCAAAAACAAAGAAGGCTTCACTTGATCTCGATTACAGTGAATTTCACACACCGAAAAGAACACAAAGCTAACCAAACTGTTCTAGATTTGCACTAAACTGGGGATATTTACCTTCGATTTGCGAACAACAAATCCTGATAGTTCTTTAGAAAACTTTTGAGCCATTAGAACGGTTGATTTTGTGTAATGCTCTCCACAGTTGTTTTTTCACCAGTGCAAATGACTCGCAGCTGTGACGTAATCGCTCTTGTCGCTTTGCAAACGACACAAAATACATCTGCTCACAGTGGCGATAGAATCCAAACTGATCCAATATTTGTTGAGAGGTTTGTTTTTACCTGATTTCGTTTGTAGCTTTTTCACTGATAGGCGGTTCTAACGGCTATAACAATAGCATACAGAATTTTAATGTCGAGTATTTCATTTCGGATTTGCATAATTTATTGAAAGAAACTATCAATATGCTGTAGGGATTCGTTTCTAGCATTCAGAAGGACCAAACTGAGGAACTCACTACGATATTCGCCACTTTTCGGAACATTTTTCTCGAACGATTTGTTGCACAGCAGCAGATATTTTGTTCTCTTCCTCAGAACGCGTTCTGATTGGCTGGTGTTGACATGGGTCAAATGAGACAGGTTTTTCAATAGTGTACTATTGAAATACTTCAATGCTGTTGATATACACGTTTAAGTTGAAAATTTTCGATTCTATTGGTAGTTAGATTATATAAATCCTTTCACAGATCACTAAGCTATGAGCTTTAAAAATACGAGCAAGGCAAACGCGCCTTATGGATTATCCCCTTTGATACTCGTTTATACCAAACATTTCAGAAAAGTTTAATTTTGAATTATTTGAGATTATGTCACACAACTGAAAATTTTATCATAAAATTGTGATCATATTTCCGATGGCATGTAGAAAAATTATGTTGATTCGTTAGATACAACAAGAGATATTCACGATCAAAAACTTATCACTCTCTCAGAGGGTACATTTTGAAAAGGCGCCTCATAGTAAAGTAAGTCGTATTTACGACAAAAGAAAGAAAATCGAGTGCACTTTTTTCATTGTTTCACTTTCCATAGGATCGTAGTAGGCTACACTAGGTAATTGTCCCGAACCCGACCCGTACCCGATTAGAAAAAAAATCTTCCCACATTACCAACCCGACCCCGTACCCGATCAACAATAGAAATCTCTATCCCGTGGCAATCGTGGTCGGTTAACCAACTCGGATGAAAAATTTTATCCATTGCCGAACATTCGAGCTCCACAAATTTTCTTCTTTAATACCGCATCGGGTTTCGAAGGAATATCTCAACCATATCAACTGAACACAACAAAGTTTCTGCGATTTTTTTTTTCTTGTTGATGCAAGATTTCAAGTCCCGGCATCGGAATGTAGTACCGAAACATTGCTTTTCAATCTGATGCCATGCCGTTTTGACTACATTTTGCTGTGTAATTCTTAGAGCATAGACAAAAGAAAGAAAATGCTGGAATGTCAAATGACAAGTTACTTGTACTGGAGTACGATTACCGTATGCATATGTAAATATTCGATACGGACTTGGTGATATCGCAGACGGACACGGTTGGCTTGCACGGATCAGGAAGCCCCGAAAGGTGAAGGACAACTAAATGAGCAGGGTGGAATCGAGAAACAAAAACAAAAATGTATGTTCCACAAGCTCCTCTCAAGTAACTAAAGGGAGGGGAGACAAAATGGCCGGAACGTGTCCGATAATGTTGTTTTTCTATTGATATAAAAAGATCATCAGAGGCCGGAGGATAAGAAGCGTGATGAGTTCGGTTGAATGAATTTCCCAATTTCCACCGAAAATGTGGGCTGATGCGGGAAACGAAGAAAGTTTTAAATGTTTTATCTTGAATATTTGACAGCAGAGGAAGAGTTTGCCGGTCCGTTGAATAATTGATTTAATCGTTTCACCACTGGAAAAGTTTCACTACTCTTAAACAGTTGTGCTCTGTGAACTTTTAAAGACTCTTGGGTCACAAAATGTTTAGTTTTTATTCAGTCGAATCTGGGGAAGACGAATAATTACGTAAAGTAGATTCAATTGAATATCATTGAAGCTTTAGTGACACCTTTTGTGTGCCGTACGGAGTCGGAATTATGTTCTAAAACTAAAATTAAAATTTTAACATGTGCCACATGGAATCTGAATCTGTTGTTGCTAAATTGAAGATTTTTCATTTCCCAAAGAGAATATTCGTTGCGGAATGCACACTAGCTAGAAAAATTGTACGATTCATATTTCTGTGGAGGGGAAAAAAGTTTCGTTTTCCTGTTCTTCGTCGGTCATGATACAAATTTTGACACTGGTGAAAATTGCATATGCAATTTGAAAAAGGACGATTGTCAGCCGTGGTACAAAAACTCATTGCATGATTCCGTGTTGATTGTTGCAACCGGGAGCTTTTTCCCAATAGAAAACATTCATGTTTTTTGCTTCTGTTTTCCTTCTGAATAATGTTTGGTTTATGTTTCGGCAAAAAAAAACAATCATCAATCTATACTCCGCTAGATTCAACAATTACCAATACGTTCGCGATGGCCCTGCATGCATGGTATTTCCACTGTGGGAGGATTATCGCCACGCCGGATGGTGGTACTCGAACGATGCAAATCAGGTCGCTCTCGAACGAACCCCTATAAATTATATAATTAGCTCCGTCGGCCATTTCTGGCAGCGGTTTTCCATTATCAGTTTCTGTTTGTTTCTGCCTCTAATCGTTCATATTTTTCACTGTATGTACATCGGAAACCGACAGGAGCCCACAGATCCCGCTGCTGCCGGCACCTGTCCGTGCGTTTGTTTGCTGCGTCAAGCGAAAATATCTGCTCCCATAATCAATCGGTGATACGATACGGAACGGTCCGCTTCGTTCGGCGATGAGTCCGTCCACATTGATTACAGCAGTGTAATTTAGATAGAACACTGGTGCCTTTAACTGATGGTTTGAAAACTGTTGGATTTTCGTTTTATTGAATACCAAAAACAAAAGTGATCAGGTGACCGACCATTGATGTTGAAGGTGTATTTATATTGCCACGATTCTCGAAATGGATTATCTGTTGGACATTCAGGAAAAGATACGTGACTATCTTGTCAATATTGGACTGAATAAATACGTAAGTTGATCGCCATTTAGCTCATAATGAATCACGAAGCAGTTAAATAAGCCTACCAGATTGCATACTCGGTGTTCCCATCACATAAAACTAACAATATTTTCCAGTTGATTTCGCCAAATAAACCGTACTAGTTCACAATCATAAATGCACAAACAAAACGAACAATGTGTTGTGACTTAAGCGTGTCTTTGTTTTCAAATTTACATAAGCGTAAAATGACAATGATTAGTGGTTAAGTTTTGAACGATAAACAGTGCAGTCATTTTTCAAGCTATGTTTAATATTGGCTATAATAAAACAAACGAAAAGTAGAATAATGTTAGGTACATATCCAAAAAAAATCAACGGCCTGATTCGACATTCAAAATAAAAGAAGCAGTCTTCTAATTCGGCGATACTTTATTTATTTAGTTATTAATTTATTTATTTATTTATTTATCTATTCGTTTATTTGTCGTCAAACTATAGTGGACATTACTATATTACATTGCATTGCACAGTGGTCCGGATCCACAATTTAGGGGGACAAAAACATTTGTGGCTTAGCCTTATACTTTAGAGCTATGATGTCTTCAGAACAAATAGTCAGTGACAGATAAGCCATATTTTGATGCATATAGTATTAGGGTGGTTCTAATTATTAGGGTGATTCAAAAATTATTTTCCGTGTGTGTTGAGATAGAGGACTGCACTCTTCGGGAAAACTGTAGGAAAACTTATATCAAGCAACTTTGCCTGTAGTATCTCTAACGGAAACTGTGCCCGTAGATTTTTCAAAGAATATAACACAGTAGCGCAAATCACCGAGTTAAATGGAAATATACTAGAATGGTTTTTTATAATCTTAACGTCGATAAACAGTAAAGTGAAGATTTAGGTACCTGCTTTCCAGGAGTTTGCTGAACAAACAAGAATTCGTTTTGCGGAGCTGTATGGATGGTATGCTCTGTCGCCAACCGTGCATAAACTTCTGGTGCATGGGACTGCAATTATAAAACATGCTTTGCTTCTTATTGGTATGTACAGTAAAGAAGCGCAAGAGAGTCAAAATAAATCAATTCGCAAGTATAGGCAGTTCCAAACGCAGAAATTCAATCGTTTAGTGAATCTAGAGGATGTATTCAAACGATTTCTTTTAACGTCTGATCCTGTAATGGCATTATCGAATAGAGTAACAACCAAACTGAGTGTATTCCATCTTTTCGACTATGCAACTGAATTAGTTTTAACACGCTAGAAGACAGCAATACCTAATTTTAATATATACTAGCTGAATTACCAGGCGTTGCTCGGAAATGTTTCGTGAAGGGAAGGCCGACAAAATAAATTCTCGAAGTTGTCCTGCTTAGTGAAATACTCTAGTAGTGAAACATAACTTAGACGGAAACCCGATCGAACAATACTCCGTTCATGTTCAGACTGCGAATGATCAGTGTCCCATCTTAGATCTCACAATAATCATAATTTTCATGGTATTCTCCACAAATTGGATCAGTTTTATATTTGAACTCTTTTGTTAGGAACATTTAAAACACCTTTCTCTCTATAAATACCTTTTTAGTAACCTCCGAGTTTAATATGTATATGTGCTTGTAACGTACTTCCGTACTTCCTCGTCACAATCGATCTACAATACCTTTGGCTTCCATCGATGTAATCACTTGCTATTCCCTCCTCTTTATAAAAAGTTTATGACAGGGACGTACTACATCCACCCCACATGAATACCCTAAGTTGCACAAAAAGTATCTATGGTCTCCAAAAAGTATCGATTCTCGTCAAATTAAATAAATTTTCTCATTACTCCTGTTAAGGATAGTTGCTACGCTCTCTCCCCCATAAAAATACGCCCACAACTATCTCTGAAGAGCAAAAAGCATCTATGCCAAGTGTGATAGCAATCCGTTCAGTAGTGTCGGAGCTATGCCGTTACATTCCCCTTTTTGAATGCACTTGCTACATCCACTCCCTATATCTATCATATCTAAGGTATGAAAAATGTTTGCAAGATCTTCGAAAATTATAGATTCTTGTCAAATTTTATGATTTTTTTTTCATGGCCCCTCCTGTTAATGATACTTGCTACGCTTCCTCCCCTATAAAAATACCTTAATGGCTATTTATGAACAGCAAGAAATAACTGTACCAAATTTTATAGCAATTCGTGCAATAGTTCCGGAGTTATGCCGTTACAAAAATTGCACTCCTTTTTAGAGGCACTTACTACACCCTCTCCTAACAGAATATCCTTATAATCTTATCTAAGTTGTGCAAAACGTGTCTTCAAAAAGTACCGATTCTCGTCAAATTCGATAATATTTTTAATGACCACCTTTGTTAAGGACACTTGCTACGCTCCCTCCCCCCATGGAAATATTCTTATAACCACATCTGAAGAGCAAGAAGCACATGTACCAGGTTCAATAGCAATCCGTTAAGTAGTTTTGAAGTTATGCCATTACAAACATTACACCCCCTTTTAAAATGCACTTGCTGCATCCATCCCCCATTAAATTATATCTACGGTATGCAAAATGTTTCTCAGATCTTCCAAAAATATCGGTTTTCATCAAGTTATATGAATTTTTTCATGACCCCTCCTTAGTTATGACACTTGCTACGCTCCCTCCAACCATAAAAATACTCTTATGACCATCTCTGAAAAGCAAGAAGTACATGTGCCAAGTTTGATAGCAATCCGTTCAGTAATTCCGGAGTTATGCCATTGCAAACATTACACCCCCCTTTTTAAAGGCACTTGCTACATCCACCCCCCATATAATCATATTTAATATATGCAAAATGTTTCTATGGTCTTAAAAAAGTATCGATCCTCGTCAAATTAGATAATATTTTTAATGACCACCTTTGTTAAGGACACTTGCTACGCTCCCTCCCCCCATGGAAATATTCTTATAACCATATTTGAAGGGCAAGAAGTACATGTACCAGGTTTAATAGCAATCCGTTCAGTAGTTTCGGAATTATGCCGTTTTAAACATTACCCCCCTCTATTTAAAGGCACTTGCTACATCCACCCCCCATATAGTAAGGTATGCAAAATGGGTCTACGGTCTTTAAAACGTATCGATTCTTGTCAAGTTATATGAATTTTTCCATGACCCCCCCTTGTTTATGACACTTGCTACGCTCCCTCCCATATAAATATACTCCCTAAACCATCTCTGAAATACAATAAGTACCTGTGCCAAATTTGGTGGCAATCCTTTCAGTAGTTCCGAAGCTATCGCGTTACAAACATACAAACTTACATCCATTTTTATATATATAGATAGCTAATAAATGTCTTACATAAAAGAGCATTTTTCAATGAAAAAACCCAGTGTTTGAACACAATTTAAAAAATTTAAAAAAATATCTCGTCCGCCATTTTTTTTATAAACATACTCGAAAGTATTTCCTATCAAATGAAAGAAACAGATTTTTTTTTCATTTGCTCTAATGTTAGATATAGCAGTTCAAAAATTACCAGTTGTTGAACTAGTTTTGCTCATAACTTCGGTTCAGAAAACGCTACCTGAATGCGCTAGTCATCAAAAAATTGTTTTCAATAAACTCTAAAAGATATTCAAAGACACCAAAAACGAGAAGTGAAAAATAAGAAAGCTAGAGCAAAAAATCTGATTTTTTTAGAAACACCCTAAGTTACTCTATTAAAATAGCTGTAACACTAAAACCGTTAGAAATACTACAATAGTGTTTTCGGCAAAGTTGCTTGATATAAGTTTGCCTACAATTTTCTTGAAGGGTGCAGTCCTCTATCTCAACACATACGGAAAATAATTTTTGAATCACCCTAATAATAAGAAACACCCTAATACCATATGCTTCACAATATGCCTTATTTTTCACTGATCATTTGTTCTGAAGACATCATAGCTCTAAAGTATAAGGCTAAGCCACAAATGTTTTTGTCCCCCTAAATTGTGGATCCGGACCACTGTGCATTGGTACATGTGCCAAACTTAGTGGCGGTTCGTTTAGTTGTTCCGTAGTTATGCTGAGACTTGAATACACTCGCGTTCATAGGCAGATACAGATTATTTTCCCTTAGTTCTTTGAATTTCCCGGCAGAATGGAACCAGCTCCTTTAAAAATTTTTAAAGAAAATTGCGTTCTATTCGAATTAACAACAGCAATACTATCTACTACGACCTTGAAACTCTTGCCTTTCTCTTGTTTTACAAAAAAATGGAAGATGAAAATTTATTTCCAAAAACCGCTCCTTCTAGTCTAAATGTCGATTCTTTTCAAATTATATAAATTTCGTCATTGACCCCCTCCCCCTGTTAAGGACAATTGCTACACACTCTCCCTGAAAATGTTCTAATGATCATCTCTGAAGAGCAAGAAGTATCTGTGCCAAATTTGATAGCAATCCGTTCAGTAGCTCCGGAGTTATGCGTTACAAATTTTACATTCCTCTTTTTAGAGGCACGTACTAACATACATTCACCCCACACGAATACCCTTATAATCATATCTAAGTTGAGCAAAAAGTATCTATGATCTTCAAAAAGTATCGATTCTCGTCAAATTGAATAAGTTTTTTTCATTACCCCTGGTAAGGACACTTGCTACGCTTCCTCCCCTATAAAAATACCTTTATGACTATTTCTGAAGAGCAAGAAATAACTGTGTCAAATTTTATAGTAATTCGTGCAATAGTTCCGGAGCTATGCCGTTACAAACATTACACTCCGTTTTTAAAGGCACTTACTACACCCTCTCCCCACCGAATATCCCTATAATCATATCTAAGTTGAGCAAAAAGTATGCATGGTCTTCAAAAAGTACCGATTCTCGTCAAATTAGATAATTTTTTTAATGAAACCTTTGTTTGGTGTCAATTCGTTCAGTAGTTTTGGAGTTATGCCGTTTTAAACATTACACCCCCCCCCCCCCCTTTTTAAAGGCACTTACTACATCCACTCCCCGTTTAGTCATATCTAAGGTATGCAAAATGTTTCTATGGTCTCCAAAACGTATCGATTCTTGTCAAGTAATATGAATTTTTCCACGATCCCTCCCCCCCTTGTTTATAACACTTTCTACGCTCCCTCCCCTTTAAAAATAGTCCTTAAACCATCTCTGAAATGCAAGAAGTATCTGTGCCTAGTTTGGTGGCAATCCATTCAGTGGTTCCGAAGTCATGGCGTTACAAGCATACAAACTTACATTCATTTTTATACATATAGATTAGTTAAACGTTAACAGTATTTTATCAGGTGTACAATTTTGCTTCCGCCGTTTTCCGATAGGTGGCTGTACCGGCTGAGGCTGGTTAAAATACATAGATGATAATGCCTTTAAAGTGAGTGTGAACAGTGCCTAACGAATTGTCATCGCCGTTTCAGTGACAGTTGTTCTTGTTTTCGTATTATTCACGCTCGAAAATGTCTGTTTCGCCATTTGCGGGAAGTTTTACTTTTCTGTTACAATTCGAAAAAAATTCAACTGAAGCGCTTCGAATGCTTTCAGAAACTTACGGTGATGCTGCTCTGAGTAAAAGAACGTGTCGGGAGTGGTTTCAACGTTCTAAAAATTGTGATTTCGATGTCGAAGACAAACATGATGGGGGAAGAGAAAAAACCTTCAAAGATGAACAACAATTTACTACGAGCTCTTAAAACCGGGTGAAACCATCACAGGAGATCGCTACCGAACGCAACTGATGCGCCTTAGTCGCGCGCTAAAAGAAAAGCGGCCACAATAACAAGAGCGACATGTCAAAGTCATCCTCCAACACGACAATGCTCGGCCTCACGTCGCAAAAGTGGTCAAAAAGAAACGCTGAAATCGGAAGTCTTGCCCCACCCGCCGTATTCCCCAGATGTCGCCCCTTTTGACTTCCGCCTATTCCGTTCGATGGCACACGGCCTGGCAGATCAACACTTTCAATCCTTCGAAGAGTTGGAAAAATGGATTGCTTCATGGATAGTGTCAAAAAAGGACTCCTTTTTTCGAGCCGGGATCCGAAAATTTCCGGAAAGATGGAAGAAAGTTGTCGCTAGCGACGGACAATACTTTGAATAATACATCTGTAAGCACTTTTTCGCAATAAAGCTTCAAATTTTGGGAAAAACGGCAGAAGCAAAGTTGTACACCTAATATTATTTAAATTTAAATATATTTAATATAATTTACTTCCACTGGGAATTAGTTAATTGCACATTTTAAAATAAATTGTTTGTGATCTCGGTTTTGTTCCTAGTTAGTATTAATAATGCAAGTGTTAATCACCTGAGATTTGTTGCGTCCATTACCAAGGGGCTCCTTGTTGAGCTTTTTGGTGTGGGGGAATGTGGCAGGCAATTAAAAAAAATAACTTGAAAAAAATATTCTTAAAACTGCCATTTTTACACTAAGCACCTCCGTAAGCAGGGGTTGGATCCAAACGAAAATTGGGATATTCTTATAGCATCTTAAGACTTTTCAGTTGAAACAAAGCCATCTCAGAGCAAAGTGAGTGACATTATTTTTATATTTTTAGTGCATATCACCTTATAATTCCGGAACCGGAGGTCAGATCTTAATGAAATTTAGGAACTTTGTGCGAGATCGCAAGACCTTTCATTTGAATCTAGAGTTGTGAAAATTGGTTCAGCCATCTCTAAGAGAATCGAGTGAGAAATGTAGAGTATGTACATACTCTAAGGACCAAATTAAATTTTACAGTTAACTTCCCCTTTTCAAGAGTACAACAGCCATCCCCTACTCTTATGACAACCTTTGAATAGTGCGGAAAGAATCTGTTCCAGTCAAACAGTATCGATTATCATCGAATTCGATTAGTTTTGTCATATTACCCTCCTGTAGAAGACACATTTCCCCCACTAAAATCACTTAACCAAGTTGCTCCGGGGTTAAAAAAACAGTAACCATATCCAAAAGAGTTGCTTATCTTAACAGGCAAACACTCAATTCCATCACATCATTCCGACAGTCAGCTCATTCTGTTAACCTTCACTGTCACTGATTTTGATACGATTTGATAGCTAATATTTGCACCGAAAAGGCCTTTATCGTGGTGAATACTGCTCATTTCTGTGGTATCAAGTTGATATCTGTGGAAAATAAATAACATTTGATTTGAATCCGCTTGAATACCACCACCAGTATCATCGAGCACAGGTGCAGAGTTTTATACTTGCACCTCTCGGCAAACTCATTTCGTGACTATTTACAAACACTAGTAATAACTTGAATGTGACGATGTGCTCCATAAATACGTTAAATGTAAATATATTTACAATTTGCGCTGCGCCGGTTTATCGCTCTGCACACTTGGAAGGGTACACACACACAAAAAAAAACAAATTAAAATCATACGAGACTTGCTACAATTTCAAGTATTTGTGTGATCATGCAATGCATTGTCCGACGTTTAATTTATATACGTTTTGCGAAACCGTAAATCGTTTCGTTTTTTTATCAATGTAACCAATTTTGTCACAAAGATTTGTCAAAAGCTGTTCTCGCGTATAACGAAAGCGCCAGCCATCAGTTGCTTAACGATCCGTCATAGCTGATTGGTTTTATTAGCATATAAAAACTCTCCTGCTTTATCCCTAATTTTCGAAAACTTTTTTTGAACTCGGGCTCTAATTTAATGTAATTTGCGTGCATTTCAAATTATAGACTAATCATTCAAGGTCAACTTTTGAGTTCTCCGTCGCCATTCATGTTAAGTAAACTCAACCTATCGAATCACAATCACGGCTTCTGCTGGCGGTCATGGTCAAAGTCATGGTTTGTTGTAACCTAACGGTAATTTATTGAATAATTACACCAATATAGGTGCCGTTTAGTAAGGGAGCATTCGTGCGGTTCACCTTGCTTTTCATTGGAAACATCGTGTAAGTAGCGAGTATTGGGCGATTACTGCTTGCTCGAACGAACCATTTTCCAAGTAATTTGCTAGACGTGTCTCACCGAGTTCGGCTGTTCGTTCCGTTGGCGTCTTAGAGAGTGCTAGTGCGTGATGCAAATTTTGGATTCGACCTACTGTTGATTCTTTGATTCTCGAACAACATCAGCCAGAACGTGAGACTGAAGTAATATTAAGAAGGTTGGAAATTTACCCTGTTGCAGCTCTCCTTCGAAGTGTGGTTCGCGAGAATTTCGCAATACTTACTCATATGTTTTTGTTCGAAGCATGACGCAAACTTCAGACAAGTTCAAAATTAAACTGAATCATTCACGAAGCAAATCATAGCACCTAACACTCTTTGCTACAAGTTTGAATAACTTTAAGGGTGTTTCATACTATGAAAAACTATCAGCGTCCGTGTCGGCACTGGCTACCAACACAACCATGTGTGAATCGAGCTTTACTGTTTTCATTTCGTCGCAATTTCCTTCGCCTTGGTGCTCTGGTGGTTGTACGTCATGATTGTTCTACTTCGAGGGTGGCTTCTTACACTTTCACACCAACCAACAACCATAAACGGGAACAAACAGTCATTGTAAGAAGTAGTAATTCTTTAATCCACTTGCCGACAAGCTTCGGTCGACGAAGGCAGTGTTAAATTTGCTTACTCTCATCATGAGTACCCGTGACCCGTACAGCGCTGAGTGTCTTTTGTCGTCGTTTGGCAAAGCACACAATATCTATTTCGACGAAGAGCAATTCAAATGTAAATTCCCTGAAGCCGGCAAGATAAACGAGACAATTTACTGGTGGGTCGTGTACTCACCGCCTCGAACTACATTTAATTCCTATCCTGTGTGTGAGACGACAGATTGTTAAATACAATCATAATTTTTGGGATTAAGTCTCATTCTACTTGACAAGTTTAATTTCGTTTTATGGTGATTTATCCAGGAAGATTTGTCCATGCTTCGAGTTTGAAGGCTTTACGCTGGATTTACAATCCACAAAATCTCTTCATCGTTATTTCAAATTAGGATCTCCGTTGCTGTATCCAGCCAAATCTTGAGGAGGGAGCTCAAAGCTCAGTTGTTTTCGATCCGAAGACTTCATAGGAGGCATATTCTGGTTTTCTCACCGAAAACCCAAGATTAGGCATTTGCGGTTGTCAATTAAAAAAAAAATGATCAGATGCCTACGCTCGATTTCTCTGGTAGAAGCTGAAAGTTAAGTTACTAAAAGATTTCTGCGTGCATGAAATACCCTTGTCACGTCTCACCTTTCCGTTCTATATCTTTACATCCTCGCTCTCCCTTGAGTACAATCATTCTATAATTTTCATTTCACATCTTCATTTCTGCTGATTATTCATAATTTTTTCAAAGATTGTTTCGCAGAACATCGATTTTTTCGTGTGCTGTGTGGCACGTAGCGCCGTCCTGTTGAAACCAAGCATTTTTCATAAATAAATTTCATGAATCAATCTTTCAAATAAATGTACAATCATTGAAATCATCAATGATCAAACAAACTGTTTCTTTTATTATTGCATTTTTAAATTCATAATTTTTCGTGGGACACCCTGTATCTGTATATGAGATGTGAGATATGACACGCAAGGTCGGTGCACATTGTTATTGATCAGCAAGTTTAGGGCTGTGCTAGGGTGTGGACAAAATCGCTTATTATATTATAACCATCCGACCTGCTTTTTGCTTTAAAAAGAAATATTGAATGCAATCTTGGTTCGATTGGAAAATGTTGATTATACTAGAATACATAAGCAATACGCGTCCATTGGTTGCCAATTGCAAGATATCGAAAGCTTTTCTGCAATGCTTAAATCCATTTGATGCAACCATTTCATTTAGGCGGGGCTGTTCGATGGAACGATGACCTCGGAACATATTATTGAGTGTTGTATTTTTTAAAAGATATACCGTTTTGACAAGTAGTAAGAACAACTACTTCCGAATACAAAAACTGTATATTTCGAATAATCAGTCATTGAAATTCTAATGAATAGTCAATTTGAACTAATTAATTCGTCTTCTAATCCGATTAGATGGCGGAAGTAGTCTGAACGCGTAATTCTACAGGATGAGTATCAAAGTTCTAGTTCGCTTTGAACCTGAATTGTACTGAAAAGCAATGGAAAAAGAAGGACGCCTTTACCCAAGCAGCTAGCGATTCAATCAGATCTCTTTGTCAGACGTGCCAATTATTTCGTTACTCTTCGATTCTCTTTATAGGCGGCAACTAGCAGAGATTCGCCCCGAGACTAATTTTCAAAAAAAGGTGAATGCTTTTTTGGAATGCTTTTCTTTCAAATCGTTGTTGGAACCGGAATTCTAAAATCAGTGTAGCCGAAATCAGTTAAATTCGCCTGAGGAGTGTGTAGACATCTTTGAGAAATTGTAGTGCGAATTAAAATTTGGGGGTACATTCCGAATCCAAAAACGAATACCGCTTAAAGTGTAATAAATTTATTTGGTAGTCGACTATCCAAATCTGCAAACCCGATAAACCTGATTAATTTATGTGAAATGGACATTTTTATACTAATCACCCTGTATCTCCTAAACCAGAAGTCGGATCTGACTAAAAAGTAAGATGTTTTATACGATTTTAAGACCTCATTTGAATCATAGTTGATTCTTAGATTTCATTTGAATCTGAGATCAGTTCAGCCATCTACGAGAAAAATGAATTGCATTATTTTAATTTCGTTTCACATATCATCCTGTGGTTCCGCAATCAGAAGTCGGATCCGAATGTAATGCAGGAACCTTGTTTGGGAGTATACGACTTTTCATATGAATCTGAGTTTGTAGAGTTTGTAGTTTAGCCTTCTCCGAGAAAATTAAGTGAAATTATTTGTCACACACGCATTTGCTGATCTCGACGAACTGATTCGAATGGTATATGGGTGTTATGTTTTTTTTAGCATTTATGCTGTAATTAGTTTAAAACAATATAATTATGGAATTGCTTTCAACTCGAAAATTCTGCCATCATCTGGTTTACATATGTCATATTCGAACGAATATGTTGCCAAAAATGAACCGTGCTAAAATCGGTCCGAGGCAAATTGTCATGAAAAATTGTCTGTACACAGTCTTTTGGATACTTAGAAACAAAGTTATGTAACAGTATAAAAAATCATGTTTCACGTTGCTCCCAAGCAATGCTTTGTCATACAGCGCTCAAAACTACTACTGCTGGAATAGGGAGAAAAGTCGCTTATACAAAAATGTCGATATCTCCGTTGAAAATGGACGGATTTTAACAATCTATGGCTTGTTGGATAGCTATTATCGTGTTGAATTTAAGTATTGAAACATATTCTGTTTTCAAGGTTAAATGTGACAGATACTGTCAAAAAACTGAAAATTTTGTCATAAAACTTCGTAAACATACGATCTCAAAACCATTCAATAGCGTTCTGGGTGACGGGGAGACCTTTCATTTGTGACTAGTTTGATCAAAATCGGTCCAGCCATCTCTGAGATCTCGACCTCTTAGTTGACAACACACATACAGACACACACACGGACATTTGTTCAGTTCGTCGACCTGAATCGATTGGTATATGACATTCGGCCCTTTTTCTAAAGTTTGAGCGAATTCTATACCTATTTTTGCCTTTCTCATATAGAAAGGTTATGCAATCACTGTGAAAACCGACTTTCGAACCGAGGCCCGGAGGGCCGAGTGTCATATACCATTCGACTCAGTTCGTCGAGTACGCAAAATGTCTGTGTGTGTATGTGTGTGTGTATGTGCGTATGTGTGTATGTAACGTTTTTTTGCACTAACTTTTCTCAGCGATGGCGTAACCGATTTTCACAAACTTAGGTTCAAATGAAAGGTCTTGAGGTCCCATACAAAATTCCTGAATATTATTTCGATCCGACTTCCGGTTCGAGAGTTATGGGGTAAAATGTGCAAAAAAATGAAAATATGTGTTCTAACTTTTCTCATAGATGGCGCGACCGATTTTCACAAACTTAGGTTCAAATGAAAGGTCCTGTGGTCCCATACGTAATTCCTGAATTTCATCAGGATCCGACTTCCGGATCCGGAAATATAGGGTAAAGTGTGTTAAAAATTTTATTCCATCACTGAAAAGAGCGAAAAACCGTAAAAAGTTTTCTAAATGGACCTCAAATCTTTTCCAATTGATAGTTTTTATCAGTAGACGGTCAAACAAATCTGTTTTGATTATTCTTTTAAGAATCGAAGAAAAATAATTTTGAAGAATACCACAGTATTATATATGATATTTTGATTGATATGAGAAAGGCATCATTACACCACTAGGTCGATTAAAACAGGTTTTTATATATAAAAAAGGTAAAACTTTGACTTTTACTAATTTGATGTTTTATTAAATATTGAATCAAAAGCAATTTTTTTTTTAATTTTGAACATTCTTATCGACCGTAGGGTGGTTCTATTTGGAAAATCGACAAAAATTTAATTTTCGATCAATTCGATGGTCTGTTGATCTGTGAATCAAAAGCAATTCGAATCGAATAATTTTGGACATTTATGGCGACCGCAAGGTAGTGCTATTTGGAAAATTATAAAAATTTTGAATAATGTCGATTCAATGCTCTAAAGATTTGTAAATCAATAGCAGTTCCAATAGGATTATGTTGGACGTTTCCAACGATCCTAGTGTGGTCCTATTTGAAAAAAATGTGAGTATTTTAAATTACAGATCCGATGCTCTATTGATTTTTGGAACATTTTGAATTTAGGACATTTTCAGTGAACGTATGGTGGCCTAATATAAAAATATGGAAATATTTTAACTTTTGCTAATTCAATGTTCAGAGCAGCCTAATATAAAAAATTGTGACTTGTTTTTGCAAATTGGATACTATATTGATGAATATATCAACAGCAGTGGTGGTGGACTATCGGTTTCTAACATGCAAATCGTTGAAACGCCTGTGATTTCGACTGTAGTATTTAACGCGCTACTGCTTTGCTTATCAATTGCAATAGAATTTTAGTTTTAAAGCAGTAGAATTGTAAATAGTATAAAAATTACAATTTCATATATTAAGCCATCCAGCGCTCACTTAGAAAATCTGAAATTAATTAACTTTAATTGCAATTAATGCACTAATCAATATAGCATCGCACATGCAAAAGTCAAAATATTGAACTATTATTATTTTCAAATTTTCATATTGCGCCACCCTACACTCGCTGAAAACGTCTAAAGTTATCCAAATCGAACTGCTATTGATTCACCAATCAATAGAGCAATAAATTGACATTAGTCAAAAAATTTTCAATTTTTCATATACAGGCGCCCTACGCTCGTTGGAAATGCTCTAAATTACACAGGGTGGCAAGTGACCGGTAAAAAGTCGGGAATTTTAGTGAAAAACCGGGAAAAATGTGACTAACTCAAATATGAGTAATATTTGTTAGCAACATGATTTTTTTTCGGAAACTGGACCAACACCCCATGTCTCATCCAATGACAACGATTTCTAAGGGTTTGCAGGCAGTTTTGAATCAATAGGGAAGCATCACAGTTTTTCTAGTTGTTATCAATTACAGCACAATGAAAGCTCGTTTTGAAAAATAAGGATAATTTGGATGCTTCTGTTGCATTTTTATTAAGCTTTGGAATTAGTATTCAAAGGTAAGAAGGAAAATTTCGAATAAAATTAGGAATATCGGCGGCAACCAAATGGATTTTATCCCGGATCCGGGATTCCAATACATACACACGCCGGCAGATCAGTCATCGCCGATGGGAAAAAAAATCGTCCCGGTCGTCCCGGTATAGTGCGAACAGGCTTTAAAACTTACTATTTACCATATCGAGCCACTCTACGCACAAAGATAATGTCCAAAATAATCCCATTTGAATTTCTATTCATCGATTTATCCAAATCAACAAATTTAATTTCAAAACCAGGATGCGGGAACTGAAATCAACAAAGCATCGCATCGAATGCAGTTTACCTCGACCCCCGCCGATGGTCCACCAACCGAACGGTTCGAAACAGATTGCAGAACATTTTGATGCTTGTAATTTGTTAAAAAATTTTGATGCTTGTAATTTTGTTTTGAAATTTATTGAAACTATAATTTCTTCATTTAAAAACAACATGTGCACGTTTTCTGACTCTTGCAAAAGCCCTATAATTCCGAAACCGGTAGTCGGATTCCACTTTTTCCCTAGTATATTTTTTGCCTTTCTAATATAAAAAGGTTATGCAAAGGATGTAAAAACCAACTTTTTAACCGTGGCCCGAAGGGTCGCATGTCATATACCATTCGAAGATTCAATCAAATACATTCAAAGATCCGTATAATTCTCGATTTGTACACATTTGGTTAGTTGATGACCAAATACCTTGATTTTGGGTATACCGGATCTTCGTTTCAGATTCCGGAAGTATAAAAAAGTGATCGTGTACTCCAAACCGGAAGTCACTCCAATGTCATAAAAGCGGATGAACCAATTTTCACAAACTTAGATTCAAATAAAAAAGGTCTTGTAGTCCCATAAAAAATTCCTGAATATTATTTGGATCGGACATCCGGTTCCGGAAAGTTGGGATAAAATATGCAAAAAATTGTTAAAATAATTGCACCAACTTTTCTCAGAGATTACTGAACTGGTTTTCACAAGATTAGATTCAAATGAAAGGTTTTGTGATTCCATACAGCATTCCTGAATATTGTTTGGATTGGACTTCCGGTTCCGGAATTATTTTTAGTATTTATTTATTTATTTATTTCTGTTTATGTCCATCGGATAAACGAATCTAAATGGACAGATTGGGTGGGAAAAAGCCCATTTGAGTTGAGTCTTGTTTGTCATTCTCATACGGGCGTAAAAACCACCATCTTTTAAAACAATTACAGGAACAAAAACAAGAACAAAACAACTACAATAATCTTAAAACGGCTAACTACATACTAAGTAAATAACATAAAAAATAAATATTGTGAAACATTGTCAAAACATAATGGCACATCGTTTAATTTTACTAGCAAAGCGACTAGATGATTCACCAAACTCGAAGTAATCTTCGACTGCAGTGAACGTTCGAATACAAGCGGCTATCGGTTCATTATATCCGTAAAGAGTCCTGTGGAATCTGTACTGAAGCAGAGTTGCATTTCGCAGTGTTCTACTCGGTGTCCGAAAATTCATTTCACAACGTAACTCAGGTGCATCAATCTCTCCGTTAATCAATTTTGCGACGAACAATGCTTGCTGAATTTTTCGGCGACGTTGCAAAGTATCGATTCCTATTAGTTTACATCTATCAGGATAGGGTGGCAGATTTGCTGGATCTCGCCACGGCAGGTGTCGCAGTGCCAAACGAACGAAGCGTTTTTGAACACGTTCAATTCGCATGCACCACGAAATTTGATGATGAAAACCAAACAACTGACGCGGTCTCAAGGATTGGCCGAACCAGTGAACAGTACAAAGCCTTCAAGCAATGTGGATCTTTGAATTCCTTAGCGATTTTAGAAATGAATCCCAATTGGCGTAACGCTTTCGTGATTATTAATGATCGATGTGAATCGAATGTCAATTTTTCATCCATTTGTATTCCCAAATCATTCACCAGGTTCACTCTAGTCAGGACTGAACCACCAATACAGTAGTCGAATTTAACAGGATGCATATTACGATGAAACGTCATCACCTGACACTTTGAAACGTTGATAAAAAGTTTATTCACGCAGCACCAATTGACGAAGAGTTGTAGTTGATGCTGTAATCGCCGCCAATCCTCCACAGTTCGAACTACGACATACAATTTCAAGTCGTCGGCATATATCAGTTTGAAACCATCTCCCAGAGCCAATGAAACATCATTGAATAACAGTGTGAATAGCAATGGTTCTAAATTACTGCCTTGTGGAACTCCAGAACTATTCGAAAATTGCGATGACGTACAATTATCCAATTTCACTCGTAAAATCCTACCAGAAAGATACGAATTTAACCACGACACAAGCTGAGCAGAAAACCCGAGATGAGACAGTTTGCACAACAGTATTTTATGGTCAATTTTGTCAAAAGCAGCTTTTAGATCCGTATAGATAACATCCATCTATGCCTTAGTCTCCATGCAAGCGATACACTTTGACGTAAACGTCATTAAATTAGTTGTTACTGATCGTCCTGGCATAAACCCATGTTGGTCGAATGAGATGTAGTTATTTGCACGATCCATGATAGCCTCGCTGACGATAATGATTATGGGGTAAAATATGCAAAAATGGAAATATGCGTACTAATTCTTCTTAAAGATGGCGTGACAGATTTTTACAAACTAAAATTCAAATGATTGGTCTTTTGGTTCTATACAAAACTTTCGAATTTTATCTGAATCCGACTACCGGTTTCGGAATTATAGGGTAAAGTGTGTTAAAAATTTTATACCATCGCTTACTTACTTACAAATTACTTTAAAAAAGTTCTAAATCGACATCAACTGCTTAAATCAGTAGTTATTATCAGTAGATAGCCAAACAAAGCGATTCCGTTTATTCCTTCAAGAATCGAAGAAAATTATTTTGAAGTTTACCACAGTATATATAATACTGTGAAAGATAGAAAGATTGATATGAGAAAGGCATCATTACACCACTAGGTGGATTGAAACAGGTTTTTAGTGTCCAGGTATTTTTTTATAACAACATTTCTGCTCATTTGATAGCTCCCAAGCTCCCAACGATTTAATGAAAAACGACACAATTAAACGAAAACTTGATTTTATACTTACCACTAATAAAGAGTAACAGACTCGTGAAAATAAGGAAAAAATGACTTTTTTGCGACAAAGTGTCGCCCAGAGTAAGGACTCGAACCTACACCCTTCTCTCGAACCTACATCCTTTTCCTCCCGTTGAAATGCTCTACCAATTGCGCTAGTCTGGAACAAGAGTAGAACACGTTCCTAAAAGCACGAAGTATCACGCAGAAGTCGAGCGCTATTCCATCTATCTATTAATGTTTTAACACAAGCCCCAATGAAAATGAAAACTTGAATTCTTTAAATTTCATGTCTAACTATTTCGACTTCATCTAGAAGAAAGGTAAGAAATTATTTCAAACGGTCCATAGTTCATCTACAATTTTCGAATCAGTTGAGATTTTAAAATTGAAACCAAATCTCGAACGAATCAAGCCACAGTTTCACCACATAGCCCAAAACAAGATTAGGCATTATTCCATCCGAATCATAAATCGCATGTTAAGTATAAAATTGCATTTCACAGTAACGAACTCCGATTACAATGAATTGGCGAGCTCTCGCGTCATTCGGTCGGGTGTCGTCCTATTTTGATAAGCGTTTCAATTAGTGTGTGCCCCGTACCAATCATCTGTCGGCTCCGTCAATCAACGTCTTTTTGCTCTGTGCTGTTTGCTCAAAACATCCGTGGGTAGCTTCATCGAGCGGACGATGCTCCCCGGCGGCCCCATTTGATGATCCCCGCAACGTACGTACGTTCACCTCACATGTTGTTGAATGCAGATACGCAATACCGAATAAAGTCAAAGTTCGCACAAATGCTAGATTCGGTGTAATGAGCTTCAAGGGGGGTTGATTTGAAAATTAATTTATCTATTTGTGTGACCCGGGGTCGATTGGTTATTTGACCTAAATTCATGGCTTGTACTGTAATCGGAACCAATACATTTTTAGTTTGATCATAAGAAATACAATCGCAGCAAACTTGAAAAAAAAGGGAATACTTGTGACATAACAAAAGCTAAATTCGAATTGAATGCACCTATTTTCATAGCATCCTTTGACTCAGTGTATTTAACAGAGAAGAAGTAATTGGATGCGCTTACCGTAATTTTTTTTCAATCGTTTATATCGTTTCGCTTGTTGTTATTTTTGTTTCTTATTTAGTACTTGAAGTTTGCTGCTGATTCGATGTAAATACGACACTGAGCCGTATATAGATTTATATACGGTACAAGTGTACACATCACACCATTTGCTTTGTTTTAGTTACTTTGCTCGGGTCACGTTTTTTTTATTAGCGCGCGAGAAACCCTCATTATATTGAGATCAACGTCGATGGAGGACGCGTCTTGTATTGCGCATTCTACCGTGACAACACACTGCCATTTATTGTTGCTTAGTACCGGGGGTGTTTTGCTTAGTTGATTCCTCCCTCTCCAACCAATCATATTCACGAACTAAGCGGTTTAATTTTTTTTTCTCGTTTTCACTTTCAGGTCAACTTCCTCATCACACAGTTTCTGGCACTGATCCTAGCGTCAGTCTTCCGTTCCTATTTGCATCCGTCGAAGGTAACAGCCAGTACCCGACATGCGATCGGGCTGGTAATTGGACTATTCTTCGGATATTTCTGCTTTGGACAGCAAGCCATCCACATTGCCGGACTTCCAGCCGTTTGTTATGTCGTCATACGCACACAAAACCCGCAAATCGTACAACGGTAAGTTTAGAAATATTTCAAACTTTTATCGAAAATGAAAACGGAGTTACTTTTTTTTTACGTTCCGTCTTCGATTCGTCAGTGCGTGACAGTTTATCACAGAGAACAGACATACAAGCTAGTACGAACTTTTTCAAAAAAGCTGTGTAAAAATCCGTTAAAAATCACCGTTGCGCACGAGTTTGCATGCATGAATTACCATTGTATGAAAGCTCGAACGCAACAGCCTATAAGGGATTACTGGGCTGCTCGAAGCATCTCTACGGGAGAATTGCTGTACGGTGATTGCTCTTTTTAAAACAAACGTTAAATTTCTTACACAAATTTAAATCTCTACTTGGATGTCTGTTCTCTGTGAGTTTATGTTTATCTTCTAGGTCGCCGTTCTCCATTCTTCCTCGAATGCACACACTTAGTCGACAACATCTTCCTGCTTCTTTGCAGAGCTTCGTGTAAACCAGTCTTGCTACATGTCCAGTCGACTGTAGTTTGCCGTATCTTCCAATGTTGGGATGGTTGTATCTTGCACCTGTGCCTTTCTTTATTCTCTTTTCTTGTTTCTTTTTTCTGGATATTATAGTACTTAACGATAAGCAAGGATGTTAAGATAAAATGTGGAAAAGTGAGACGTGACAATGGTAATTTTAAGTAAACAAAAAACTACTCGCAGCTAAACTTTTACCTTCTACCAATGGCGTCTCGTCATCGTGTGCACCTCGTGCACTGCACAACCGGTCAAATTGAAGGATTTGACTTCATCTCCAAAAGCCTTGGTATTACATTCCTGTAGTGAAATTTGACCTTCTGTTTTTAACAGACTTCGCAGGCGATTCAGAGTTTACAGAACCATTGCATGGCTGGTGCTACGATTCTACTCACACAACGAATCCTTACAGGTCGGGACTCGAACATACGACAACTGGTTTGTAAGACCACCGCCATATGCATGGAACCGCCAACCCGGGCACATCCCCAGGCGTATTTAATTATTTTTTAGATTCTCTATTTATTTGATGAAAGCAGGTTTCAAGTATCTCTTGTCGCTGTGTTAATGTCTTTCCCGAGCAGATAAATTACTGCACAGATGCAAGAAGCGAAGAAATTATTCAGCTCAGCTCTGAGATTTGTTGTTCTCTCTGTCACGTTTGGCTCGGTGAGAATTAGTATCCACACCTTCAGGAGAGACTTCAGTGACTTGTGCTTATGGCAGTTGAAAACGAATTGCTGCCTCAGTTGCAACTTTGAAGCGGTTTTATTAATGAAGTAATTGACAGATTTGCTCGACGTGCAGAGGACCAAATCCTAAAGTATCATGAAGCGAAATAGGTTTAATAAAAAAATTTCATCCAATGTATTGAAAATTACAAGGGAATATCCAATCTCTAATCTTTCGTTTTCACTTACAACGATCTGTTACATCTACACTACAGGTAAAGGTACCATTTTCTATCCGAATCGGCAGTCCGACTTCTCCGGTAGAAGGTAAAAGTTTAGCTGCGAGTGGCCTTTTGCTTCAGGAATCAAAACAAATTGGCTCAAATGGCACGTTCCCCTTGATATTTGGAGATTTGTGCCTTTTGCTTACCTAAAATGACCCTGGTCACATCTCACTTTTCCGCACTTTATCTTCACATCCTTGCTGACTAGAAGTCATAAATAAAAAAGTAGAAAGTTTTTTTGTTATATCGGTATACCGCCTTAGAAGGACTACGATACGCTGTTTTGAGCTTTGTCTAACATGGAGAATGTTTTCTCGTTTTCCCGTTCCCTGTCAGTATACGACATAGCATACGTTATTCAGTTTTTCCAATCGATATGTGCAGTAACTTCATAATTACGTGATTGATTTTTATATTTGCCCCATCAGTTGTGATAAAAGTATCGAAGCAACAGAAACTTTAAAATTTTTGCTCGTGCATCGCGACAATCCAAACTACTCGCACTTCAAGTGGGTGAAATTTCTGAATGTAGTCAAATCAACCAACACTAACGAAGTAAAACCAACGCAGCAAAACCGAGATTCAATGGTCGCAAATACGTTCGAAAAGAATGACCAGAGGAACCACAATCTCTCCGTCCGAGATGTCGCAAGCATGCTGATAAAGCCGGCTACATCCGTGGATCGAACTTAAACACAAGGAAAAAGCGGGTGGGTAACATCAGAGACATAACCGGATGACGTGAAAACGAAAAAAATTTATGGTTTTTTTTTTTCAATTATATAATTTATTAAGGCACACTGCTTAAGCTAAAATGGATGGTTCTGCACCTCGATTTCTGAACCGAATGTTAGAACTGAATTTGAAATTTGAATTCTTAACTTCAATGCTAGATTCTGGAGTTGAATTCTGAAGTTTCCGAGTTCGTGGAACTGAATTCTGTAGCAGCATTTTCGAATTTAATTCTAGATTGTTGAATTGATCACTGAACCTGTGTTGTGGAACTGAATTCGAGACCAGGATTCTGGTTCAGAACCTGATTCCTAGTACTAAACTATGGGTCTGTATTCTGTTCTACAGTTGAATTTTTATAACAGAATACCGGTACAGAATTCAGATTTCAAATTCGGGCCTAGATTTCAGCTTCGAAATTTATTGCTAGTGTCCAGATCCGGAATTCAGTTTAAAAATCTTCAGAATCAAGAATCCAGTTCCTGAGTTCAGAACCACTTCTAGAATTATAGAACTGAATTTTTTGAACCAAATTTCAGGCCTGCATTCTGGAACTGAATTCTGGAATGCATTTCAGAATCGAGTTCTGAACTGTAGAACTATGATCCTGATTTTCGATGTTCCAGAATTCAGTTTCAAAATTCACATCCAAGGCCAGTATTTAGTTCTGATATTTAGCACGACAATCCCGGTCTATGATCAAGCTCCTAATCTCAGATCCAGATTTTGGTGTAAAAATCTTGGCTCTGAATCAAGTTCTTGAATTCTGTTTTGGAATTCTGGAATTCGATTCTGGCCCGGACGAGGAACTCAAATATGAAGATCTGGTCTTGGATTCTGAATCAGAATTTCAGAACTGAATTCTGGACCTGGATTCTGCTCTGAACTGATCGAGTCAACTACGCAGACTTGAATGAATGAATCACCAAATTTTCACCTTCTTTACTTATCAAACATTCTAGGAAACTTTACTTTCGAGTTACTTGTGGTTGTGGTTGTATGAGACAACTGAAAATTCTATCACGAATTTCTAATCATATCTCCGAAGATGTGGGAAAAAAATATGTTGATACGTTAAATAAAATCTGAGATTTTCACAATCAAAAAATGTATCTCTCACCTATAGGATGAATTTTGGAAAGGCGTTCCATAGTAAAGTAAGATTCTCGTCAAAATTTACCGTACTGTCGACTTACAATAAAGGTGGTCACTGCGAATCGTGATGATAAAAGCTAGATAATTCGTCCAAAGTACGATTGCATTCTAGATGTGCCAGGTGATAATGCTGGATTTTTGGAATGTAAAACATTTTAAAAAATAGGTTCGAGATACCTTATTCCAATTAGTAGCCTTCGAAGGCTATAAATTTTTCCATCTTTCCATCAACTCACGAATACCATGTTGAAACAACTGTTCATTTTTTGAAGCGATTTCATAACTGTTGTCTTGCTGCAAAATGGCTTTTATGTCGTCTTCCGGAGGATTTTAATCGTTTTTCGAGTAATACTGGATTCTATCTCATCATTTTATTTCAGTAGCGATTACTATTTACTGCTTCCCCTGGTTTGTTTCATACTTAGAAAGTGAAATTTGGCACTCAGGCCAACTTTTCCAACTTTCTATCATTCAGCTCACGAGGAATCCATTTTCCCACCTTCAGAATCTTTCTCACGACGAGTTAACGAACAGAAATGGCTTAGGAACTAAGGTATATTTACTATCGAAAACCCGACTTTTGATCGGAGCTTCTGAGACCTCTACAATTGTATACCATTCGGCTCAGCTTAACGAGATATGAAAATGTATGTGTGTGTATGAGTGTGCACCTTTTTAAAGATTTTCTCGGGGAAGGTTGATTAAATCTGAACAAACTTAGACTCATTCGATAGTTTCTATTGGTTTGTGAATCAAGTTCTAAGATCAAATGGCTTCCGGTTCCGGAGATATATTGGTATAAGTGACGTAACCGACACAACGCGTTTTCCTTCCATTCGCACATTTTTCTAAACAGTGTCGAATGATCAAGCTGAACTAACTGAAACAATCTGAATGAATTTGTGTTAAAAATCAGCAGTGTCAGGAATTATCGCAACGAAAAAAAAAGTTCAATGAGACTGTTTGAATAACAACAGAAAAGAATTATCACACCACTAGGTGAATTAAAAAGAGTTTTTTTATTCTATCTAAGTTCAAAAATCTACAATTCAGCATCTGCTCATGTTTGGGTTGATCTGTGCATTTGGGAGAAGTCAAATATATTACCCGATCCGAGTCAAATATAAAACATGGGCTAAAAAGTCACCTTTTTCAGTTAAAATCCACAAAATCGTTTTAAATGATCGAAAAGTGAAGTTGCGTGAGTTAGCTGACATCGTAAAGATATCAAAAGAACGTGTTGACTTCATATTACATGAGCATTTGACTATGAGAAAGCTCTGTTCAAAGTGCGTGCCGCGTTTACTCACTGTTGACCAAAAATGAGAACGTGTTGATGATTTTTAGCAGTGTTTGGCCATGTTCAAACGAAACAAACCGGAATTTTTGTGTCGATTATGTTACAATGGATGAAACATGGATACATCACTTCACTCCGGAAACAAAACGATCGTCACCTGGGTGGACAGCAACTGGTGAACCTCGTCCGATGAACAATCGGCTGGAAAGGTTATGGTCTCGGTATGTTGAGATGTGCGTGGAGTAATATTTATCGACTATCCTGAGAAAGGAAATACAGTGAATTAACAGCGAATATTTTATAGCGATTTTGGAGCGTTTGAAGGCTGAAATTGCATATACCGTGTCACAAGTCAATCAAAACAATGGCAAAACTACATGAATTGAACTTCGAATTGCTTCCACATCCATCGTATTCGCCAGATTTGGCTCCCAGTGACTACTGGCTGTTCACACACCTGAAAAAATGAAGAGGTTATCGCCGAAACTGAGGCCTATTTTATGGCAAAAGATAAATCGGTTTACAAAACTGGTATTAAAATGTTAGAGCGGCGCTGGAATGATTGCGTTGCTTTTGATGGAGATTACGTTAATGAAAGTTAATTTTGAACCAAAATATCGTGTTGTCTTTGTTAGCCCTGGGACTTTTCAGCCCATGTGTTATAATATGACTGCATAAACATTTTGCCAAAAATCGTTTCTATTCATCAATGTATCCTTCAAGAGCAATACAATCATTCCAACGCTTCTCTAATTTTTCGATGCCGTACCTGTAGAAAGGTTTGTCTTTTGCCTCAAAATAGGCTTCACATTCAGTAATTGCTTATTCATATAAGTTGAATTTCTTATCAGTGGGCATCAGCTAATAGTCATTAGTCACTGGGGGCCAGATCTGGACTATACAGTGTGTGAGGCAGTAATTCTAAGAGTAATTTGTTAAATTTAACCATCGTTGCCATCGATTTGTTAATCGTTTCATTGTTTTGAGAAAACAGAGGTTTTTGTTCTTCGACATATGTGAGATCGTTTTTCCTTGATTTTTGCGTTCAAACGATCTAACAACGCTATTAAGTATTCGCTATTGATTGTTTTTTTTTTCGTTCTCAAAATAATCTATAAAGATTATACCTTCTACATCACAAAATGATGAAACCTTAACCTTCCTAGCTGACTGTTGTTTTTTGGCGATTCGGGCGAGGTTCACCGCCTGCAGTCCACTCAGATGATGATCGTTTTGATTTCGGAGTAAATTAGTTTGAATTTTTTACGTTTCGCCTTCGGCTCATCAGTGCAATTAGCAGATTATGTTGATCTGCTAATGCCACGTCACGGATCAACATAATCCGCTAAGCAGACGTAAAGTACTTGCTATTTACAAGTCACTTTTTTTTTACACCGAGGTGTAAGGTCTTTCCTGACGTCCCGAAAGAACGAAACAAACTGACGGTATTCTGACCGCCAACAACTACAACCTGTTGGCGGTCAGAATACCGTCAGTTTGTTTCGTTCTTTCGGGACGTCAGGAAAGACCTTACACCTCGGTGTAAAAAAAAAATGACTTGTAAATAGCAAGTACTTTACGTCTGCTTAGCGGATTATGTTGATCCGTGACGTGGCATTAGCAGATCAACATAATCTGCTAATTGCACTGATGAGCCGAAGGCGAAACGTAAAAAAAAAAATTGAAATAAGTCATGTGTACTTTTGCACAAACCGGTACCCATGAGGTACCAAAACCCCTAAATGAAATTAGTTTGTTTTAAATCGATATGAGACAATGGACGAAATCTGGATCCATCAAACTAATTTATTACTTGTAAATATGACCAAACACTGCTCAGAATTAGCAACACGTTGTTTTTTATCAACTTTCAGTATATCACGCAATTCAATTTACGATTCGATATAACCGATTTGTCGTCTGTGTGTCAGTCACAGAGCTTATTGAGTGATGTGTTATATTGGTGATACAAATAATAATACCCCTCGGTCCCATACAAACGAACCGCCATGTTTGGTTCACAGCATGAACAAGTAAGCCTAACTAATATCTGGCTTTCATTGCGATAGTTTGAAAATGTGGAAGGAGATCGTTTCTGGCAACGCTTTATGCTAGTTGCTACGGAGCAAAACAAACTTGTTTGTTTATGTTTATCGTTGCTGTATTAAATTGCAACAATCAGTCTAAATATCGCCGGCACTAGCACAAAAGATGAAAAATCAACACAAACACCCACGAATCTACAAATATCAATACAATCGAATATAAAATCCGCTAGTTCTATTAATCACGATATGAATTACCTTCACAGTACATTGTTGTAATTAGTAATAAACAGAAAACTAGTAGTGAACCATGTCTCGTTTTTGTATATCTTCATTTTACTCCGGTTTTAATCGTAGAAGTCGTTCACCTAGGCGTGAGATCTATTTATTCCGTGCGGCTCCTTCTTTTGAAATATGGAGACGCATGGTATACAACAAAAAAAAAACGTTCGTTACAATGATTCATGATCAACCACGCGGCTCCTCCTATAACTGATGTGCGAACGCGAGTGTTAAACATATTTATCAGTTCGTTTCAACCTAAAATATTCATGGTGGCTTAACCATTCTAGATAATTGTTTAACTTACATTTCGCTTGTAATCTTGATTATCAGATAAAAACTGTTTGTTTATTTATTTTTCACTATAATAAACAGTAACTATGGTGAACTTGTTCTTATCCTTCAGCGTTGCTAGTTTTATAGAGAATTCGTTAAAGTACATTGTCACTCGGACAGTGTACCGCACGATGCAAAATGTGTCCTTGAAAATTTGTCGAAGCATTCCGTATTATAATTTGTATTTGTTATAACTTCTGTAATTCTATTAAACCGACAATTAATGTGTGTCTCTTTACAGAATCGTCATGGTGGTCGCCCTGGCGTATCTATCCTGTATCCATTTGCACCGGCAGTACTATGATTACGGATCGTACTCACTGGACATCACCGGTCCGCTGATGATTATTACCCAGAAGGTGACCAGCTTGGCATTCAGCATCCACGATGGTTTCACGCGGGAGATAAATGATCTCACCGACAGTCAGCAGCAGCACGCAATCCGGAAACTTCCCTCGGCACTGGAGTTCTTCTCCTACACGCTGCACTTCCAAGGCCTGATGGCTGGACCTTTGGTTTTCTACAAAGATTATATCGAGTTCATCGAAGGCTATCACATCCTGAAACAAACGGCCGTATCAAATGTAAGTTTAGTTGCGGCAAAGTTAAACAACTAATTCCTCGGCATTGTCGGTCGAGTACAAATAAATAATGCAACAACCGAGAGGAGGTCCCAGTGCAACTAAGCTAATAAATTTCGTACCACATTTCTAAAGCTTATGTTGTCTGGAACTGGTTCTCTCACTCTCTCGTGCATAATTTGTAATATTGTAATTAAAGCATTTCGAAACAGTTAAAGCTCATTGTGGATTTTCTTACAGGGCAAATACGATATTGATAAGAAAATCGTACATGAACCGTCACCGGTAAAAGTTGTCGTGAAAAAGGTGATCGCAAGTTTGGTCTGTGCTTTGATATTCGTCAAATTCGCCACTATATATCCAATCAAGGTCATGAAAGGTAAGTAGAGTTGGATTCAGATTTATTGCAATCAATAACTACTCGATCTATAAAACTCTAACCATGCTCACGATGGCTTTGCCGTTAATCGAATTGTCAGTATTTCATGAACAAAGTTATACCGAATATCAACATGTTAAGTTCTTGAATTTTATGCGCCATTGTTTTGCAAAGCTTGTATAGTCCAAGATAAGAGAAATATGAAGATAAGACCACCGTTCATTACTTTTCGCATTCCTCTCAGTGTCTCCGACCTAAATTATCATTATATTGACTGATCTCCACAATCAGTGCAAGACTTATCTTTCTCTATTTGCCAACAGATTTGTTTAACGAATGATACGTCAACATCTGCTTTGATTTTTGTTTCTGGTCTGGCCTTTTGCAGAACTTATTATTTCTCGAATGACCTTTCCAGTACTATCCGACCCTTAAGGGCGGAGTACCGACAGTACCGTGAAGTGGTAGGTGTTTTGCTATTTTCCCGTTTCAAATTAAATTTTCTAGGAAACGGTGCAGAATATAGAAAAACCCACCTGACAATGTCTTCGAAATTTAGTTGAGAATATTCTGCGAAATTTTCAGAATGATTCATTGAGTTTAGCGGTCGTGTTGTATTTTTTCTGACTGAAGAACTGCTGAAAATTGGAACGCTCGGAAATGCATACTTCTACTTGTTCATAGAATATCTCGGCTTTGAAGGCTTGTATCATAAATCTACCGTGACAAAGGTTAGATCATTTAGTTTAGATGCGATTAGTACATAAAAAACATATTTGTTATCGCGATAAAAATAAAGTCTTGTATTTTTCGGCGAAACAAAGTCAGTTTCAATGCATCCACCATTGTTTTTCGCTTTGGTTTCCTAATAGCATTCTGAAAAAGGAGAGAGAAATAAAATTGGCTCGAAAAGGCTGCCAAACACACAGACATTCAATCTTTGTGAAAGTTGAATATTTTTTCATTGTTCATTGGAATCCATGTAATTTCCAACCCATACGATAGATTAATGTGATAAAACTTCTCATCAAAATAATAAAATGTATGCTGGCAACCCGGTACAGTTTGCTCATATACAAGAGAGTACAAGAGAAATACGATGCGCAAAGGGAATTGAGCGAGCCACGTGGTCGATTTAAAACTCAACACGTGGCCCCCTGTCCTCAGACCTTAAGTACCGGATTTTGAATTTAAATTTTTTCCAATTGAAACTTAAATCACTTGGTACTAAATGAAGGACAGAAGCAAAGCGTAAGTGGAAATTTTTCATGAAGAGTATTTTTCACAAGCGAAGTGCAAATTTTTCTAAAACTTACTGTTAAATTCATCTAGTTGGCAGATCTTGTTAGTTAGTGGATATACAAACTTACTTCGGTACTAGTAGTCCCCGGTTTCCGCTTCCAAAAGCACCGATAATAGTGGAGCTCCAAAAACGGAACTCCTTCGATTTCTCAGCAACGGTCAAACCGAATTGCGCAAATTTGGATTCAAATTTAAGCTGTCTCAAAAGACACTGCACTATTTCATCCAGATCCGACTTCCGGTTCCGAAATTATATGACGATGAGTGTCAAAACTTTCGAACCGCCATACAAAATGGCAATGCAAAACCGGTCCCCATCAGTATGTGCTGGTACGGAAGAAGAAAATGCCACCGCCTAACACACAGTTGTTCAATTTCGTAATTTTAAATCTATATTGTTCAGGAGAAAAATCTGTATCGGGGTATTAAAATTCTCTATTGAAAATCAGTATATGAAAATGATAAAAAATTAAAGCGCAACGAATCTGAAAATGACAGCTACTTTTTGTTTAGATAGATTATTATGATTAGCATTAGAGACCACCCTTGTGTTGCTACTCCGTTATTGACCAGAACCGGTTTTGCTTGCAAAATGTCTTTCTGAAACAACTTTCACGTAGTTTCGCATTGTGTAAACTGCACTAATTCCTGCATGCTGATCTATACCGACGCCAGCCACGTCCGAGTGCAGATCTACTTTGGATGGAAGGATTGTTAGATCAATACATGTTGCAATTAGAAACCGAGGACTCCTCTGCATTTCCACATGCATCACCGGAAGGGGTTGTTTGTTAGTAAATTTTCGAATAATCTTATCATCTGTTTATTGCTCTGGGTAGCCGGCTACCGAGAATACGTTGAAATTTTATTGCGTTTTGTATTAATATGTGCAGGGTTGTTACGGTAGCGCGGATTTCGCGATTTTTGCGGATTTCGCGCGGTTTCTGGTCAGATTTTGATGCGATGGCGTGGATTTCGCGCGAATTGCAAGAAACATTTTTTCAGATTTGTTAGGCATTTGTTCGCGAAAAAAAATCCTTACATATTTTTGAAGCTTGTGAGTTTTATGAAACCCCAAAAAATTGAGATGGAGAACGTTTTAGCAATCGAGCCAGCAGATCGAGCTGACCGAAAGGGTGAATTTGATAAAACCAAAGTTTACGAGGATGCGGCTCTAGTAAATATTTTCTTTAGTGGACAAAACTTCAATTTTATACTCTCCAACCTCGAGTTGTACACATCGCTATTTAAGCATAGCTGTTACCAGGAATTACAAAAACTTTTCGATATGTGTGCTTGCGTTGTCCCATTCTAATGCGAAAATCGAAAGAAGATCTTCGCACTCAAAGATATTGATGGAAGATATCGTCTCAGTGAGAACACATTCAGTAATGCAAAGAATTTTGTTAATGGAATGCTATTTTTCGATAATATTATCACAAATTTTGTTTGTGATGAAAATCTCATTCTTAAAGCAAAATTTGCGCGACAGGCGTACGAAGCGAAGTTGGACAAGAAAAGAAGCGGAGAAGAAAAATTAAAACGTTCATCTAGTGCTGGGCCCGACAGAATTCCATCCGTAGTGATAAGAAATTGTTCTAAAAGTTTGTTGGTTCCACTATCCAACATTTTCAATTGCTCTTTGCGTTCTGGATTTTTTCCTCAAATATGGAAGAAATCCTATGTGTTTCCGGTTTACAAAAGTTGCCATGGTGTTTTTTGACACTTTTTGATATCTGAAATGGAAGATGATATACCTTAGGATCAAAAAGAACCGGAATTTTCATTTTAAAATTCCCGCGCTTGTCCAATCGGTAAACTTTTATTCTCTCAACGTTGGCAACACTTTTATACACATTCTGTCAAATTTTGACGCATATCGTACGATTAGTTTTTGTTTGGTGTCTATACAAAGAAGTTGAAATATTTTCGTGTGGCGATTTTTATAATGGATGAAAATTTAGAACAACGTGCGTGCATCAAATTTTGTGTTGCAAATGGATTTAAGTGAATCGTGTCTAGGAAAAACACAGGCATGCGAGTGGTATAAACGCTTCAAAGGTGGTCGTACAAGCTTGGATCATGATGAGATCCCTGGCCGCCCAAAATCAAAGTTATGCTGAATGTTTTTTTTTATATTCGTGGTGTGGTGCACTATGAATTCCTTCCGGACGGTTAATAAGGAATATTATTTGGCCGTTATGCGTCGTTTGCGTGAGGCCATTCGTAAAAAAAGGCCAGACTTATGGAAGGAAAACTCATGGATTTTACACCACGATAATGCGCCGGCTCACACAGCGTTGGTTGTGTCGCAGTTTTTGGCCAAAAATTCAACCAATATCATCAACCAAGCACCGTACTCTCCAGATATGGCCCCGTGTGACTTTTTCCTCGTCCCCAGACTCAAATTGCCATTGCGGGGAACGCGTTTTGAGACCATAGAGACCATAAAAGAGAATTCGCTGCGTGAACTAAAGGCCATACCTTCGGCGGCCTATAAAACTTGTATGGAAAATTGGATCAAGCGTTGGCATGCGTGTATTGCCGCAGGAGGAGAGTACTTTGAAGGCGATAATAAAGAAATTTATAAAAAATTGAAATTTCGCGATTTTACCTTTTTTTATGAATATAAAAAACTTTAGAAAAATATTCCCCGGGCCGAATGTCATATACCAATCGATTCAGCTCGACGAACTGAGCAAATGTCTGTGTGTGTGTGTGTTGTCAACTAAGAGGTCGAGATCTCAGAGATGGCTGGACCGATTTTGATCAAACTAGTCGCAAATGAAAGGTCTTCCCGTCACCCAGAACGCTATTGAATGGATTTGAGATCGGATGTATACTTTTTGAGTTATACGAAGTTTTATGTCAAAATTTTCAGATTTTTGACAGTATCTGTCACAATTGACCTTGAAAACAGAATATATTTTCAGACTTAGATTTCGCACGGTAATACCTATTAAACAAGCCATAGATTGTTAAAATCCGTCCATTTTTAACGGAGATATCGAAATTTTTGTGTAAGCGACTTTTTCCCCTATTCCAGCAGTAGAAGTTTTCAGCGCTGTCTGGCAAAGAAATGCTTGGGAGCAACACACGATTTTTTATACTGTTACATACATTTGGTTTTAAGTACCCAAAAGACTGTGTACAGTATGATACTTTGCCTCGAACCGATTTTAGCACGGTTCGTTTTTGGCAACATAATCGTTCGAATATGACATACGCAAACCAGATGATGGCAGAATTTTCGAGTTGAAAGCAATTCCATAATTATAGTAATTTAAACTACTTACAGCAATAAATGCTGGAAGAACATAACATCCACATACAATTCGAATCAGTTCGTCGAGATCAGCAAATGCGTGTGTGACAAATAATTTCACTCAATTTTTTTTGGAAATGACTCAACCGTTTTCTACAAACTCAGATTCATATGAAAAGTTGTATACTCCCAAACAAAGTTCCTGAATTATGTTTGGTTCCGACCTCTGATTCCGGAACTACAGGATGATATGTGAAACGGAATTAAAACTGTTTAACTCATTTTTCTCGTAGATGGCTGAACCGATCTAAGATTCAAATGAAATCAAAGAATCATCTAAGATTCAAATGAAAAGTTTTGGGATTCTATAAAACATCTTGTTTTTCAGTCAGATCCAACTTCCGGTTTCGGAGATACAGGGTGACCCCAAACCAAATGAAATTATTTCATTTTTGGTTGTATTCAGTTTTCGTTTCGGAAGGCCCCCAAAAATTTAATTCGCACTACGATTCCTCAAAGATGTCTACATTGATTTTCAAACATTTTGAAACGAATGTAAACTATACAGCTACGAAGGTGAATTTGTCTGACTTCGGCTACACCGAATTTCGAATTCCGGTTCCAGTATCGAATCGTTTCTCAAAGCTCAATCGTTTTCTCAAAAAAAGCCAAATCGAATTTCGGAAACAAAAGTTCAAATTTAAATAAATCCAATTTCACCCAATTCTGACTTCCGATTCTGGAATTGTAGGATGATGAATTTTTAAAATTCAAAGCGATATAGAAGATGACAATCCCGAAAAGCTTCGAAGTTGGACTCAAAACTATTGCAATTTATTCGTCATATGACCATACGAATCGGTTTGGGTTATGCTGGTTCCTGAATATCGGCTCTGGAAGTACCTTAAATTGCCCTAAACTCTAAAGTGAAAATTATTTCGACATATCAAGGAATGCTTAATATATTGTTACACTTTTAGATTCAAATTCGATCCGATTTGCAGTTTCGACATTACAGAGTAATGAGTGATTAAAATCTCAAATTGCCACTTAAAACGACTGACATTAGAAAAATGTCATGAAAACTGAAACACCGAAAAATATTCATGCAAAAAACACATGCGGATTGATAAAAATAGGTATCATCTCACTGCTAGGTGGATTAAGCACGTTTTTAATTAAATTCCGGTTCTTTTCTGATCATAAGGTATTGTGTGAACTTTGCATACTTTCTTAATTTCCAGAGTAAGAATTTCTATGGAAAAAGTATCAAATCTTTGGTACTCGTTGATACCCAACATTTTAGAAAACTATGATTTTGAGTTATTTGTGGTTATTTGATGCCACTGAAAACTATATCACAATTTGCTAATCATATTTTTTATAGCATGAAGAAAAAAATATGTTGTTGGGTTTAGTTCAACAAGAGATATTCATGATTAAGTTCTACCTATTCTTGTTCAGTGTAAATTTAGAAAACGCCCCCCTATAGTAAAGTTAGTCGTATTCACGACAAAAAAAAGTAACAAGGGTATAGTATCCAACCATCGTGGAATTGCTGCTTTCTGCACTGTATCGAAGTTGTTTGAAATTATAATTCTGAATTTTATAACACATAGTTGCTCTGATTGCATATCTAAGACTCAGCATGGATTCATACCAAAGCGTTCCACTTCCACAAATTTAGTAACCTAAACTTCCTTCATCATATGTTTTTCACAAGCACATCTACAAGTAGATTTTATAAACACCGATTTCTCTGCTGCGTTCGACAAAATCAAACATAACATAACGATCTACAAGTTAAATAGACTTGGATTTAACGGAACATATTTGAATTGGCTTCGATCATATCTAGCTGGTCGTGAAATGATAGTGAAAATAAGAGACTGTACAATTTCACCAGTTACTGTAACCTCTGGAGTTCCTCAAGGAAGTCACATTGGACCGTTTATATTTTTACTATATCTCAACGATCTAAATTTTTCGATCAAGTGTATGAAACTATCGTTCGTCGATGACTTTCAAATGTTTCATATAATCAAATCTGTAGCTGACTCAGAGTACCTACAAGAACAGTTAGAAAGTTTAACTAATTGGTGTAAAATCAGCAAAATGGTTTTAAATGCCTCTGAATGCTGCGTCATCTATTTTAGTCGCAAAAAGTTTGAATTCAAGTTCGACTATAATATTTCATAAACTGTTCTCGAACCCGCATCGTCTGTTAAGGACCAAGTTAAATTTCAATTTTGATTTTGAAATTTGTCGTAACAACCCTGTATGTGCTTCCTACTAAAATACGAAATTTCTTCCGCAACTCGTAAAACTCCGGACAGCCGACGTTTTGTTTTTTTTTTTTTCAATAGACAGTCTTGGAAGATATCAATCGATCGTCATCAATCGAACAAACAACGTGTTACTTGATACGAAGTAATGTCGATATCTACTCCCTAACCAAAATGAATAATCTTCGCAGTCTGGATTTATATATGCAGTGCAATCAGTTTATCAAAGTGGCTTGAACGATTGAGTTTAGGACAATTTTTTTTAGCAATAATTTATTCTCAAACGAATGTTAAGCCTGACTTTTTGGATTAAATATCAGTTTTGATCAATTTTTCACCAATGTTTGAAGGAAAATGGAAACAATATGCATTGCCTTTCGCGTGTTAAAATCAAGATTCCTATTTTGCGGGACTAGTAATAGAAGATACGTAAATCTTTATTTCGCAATAATTTCTGCAAGAGAATTCATTCCATATAGGAATGTGTTCGTTGCGAATCAAATGTGTTAGTGAAAGTAAGCAGAAACTGAAAAAAATTTTCTCGAGCAGTTTTCAGAAAAAGTGTTTTAGACTAAGATTTTTGCTTTTATTTAATTGCAATTCTAAGCAGAATGAACTTATTTGTTTATTTTTCAACCTTATGGATGATTTATTGATTTAAATCAGGAAAAAAACGCAGTACTTTGTTTTTACGCACACATGGTTGACACTCATACGCTTGCAAAGTGTCTTGTTCCTTAAACTTAGCGTTTCACCCGAAGAAAAATAGATCCATTCATCAAACGTACCCCGAATAATCGACGGAGTTTAGTCTAGCCCGATTTTTAGTAAGACATTGAAAAAAAAAGAGAAATTATATATCTCTAAGTAACGATCTCACCAGTATCCTGATTCTTCTATTCGCATTCGCAGCATACAGAGCCAATGAATAGCATTCTGAACAGTCTGCTTTAAGGACTTGTACACACTTGAATGTTCACTCGACGCAGTAGAACAAATCTCTTTGTTCAGCTTTTAACCAGGGAGAAAGTTAGCTCAGAATTTGTTGCCAAAAAGTGTCACGTGTATTTCAAAGCAGTAAGAAATTGGATATTGTTCAGATACTGTGGAACTTTTGGGTTGAGTAAAAAGCCTTTACTTTCGCACAAATCTTGGTTGTTCCTTAAAACCACAATCAATGATTTTATCTACTGGCCTTTTTTTGCAATCTAAGTTCTCAAAATTGTATCTTCCATTCTAAAACCATTGATATATTTTCTCTCTTTTACAGATGACGGTTTTATAGAAAGTACCGGTTTCTTCTATTCCTTCTGGTACATGATGATGGCAACAACGGCTGTCCGATTCAAGTACTATTTCGCCTGGCTGCTATCGGATGCCATCTGCAACAACTCGGGGCTCGGATTCAACGGCTACGAGAAAGATGGCGTCACGCCACGCTGGGACATGGTGTCCAACATAGACGTGTGGGCGTTCGAGTTCGGTACGAACTTCCGCAACTGTATAAATTCATGGAACACCGGAACAAATCGATGGTTACGGATGGTGGTGTTCGAGCGCGTTCCAAAGCGTTATGGCACAGTATTAACGTTCAGCTTGAGTGCACTCTGGCATGGCTTCTATCCCGGATACTACATTACCTTTGCGACCGGAGCGTTCATCGTGATGTCGGCACGTGTCGCACGGAAGCTGTTCCGCGATCGCTTCCAGGAGACGCCATTCATGCGGATACTCTACGACGTCCTGACTTGTCTTGTTACGCGTGTTTTTATGGGTTACACCACATTTCCATTCGTTTTACTCGAGTTTAAGGCTAGTCTTCGTATGTACCTGAATGTTTTTATGTGCCTTCATCTAGTCGCTTTGATCACTGTATTAATTTTAACGAAACTCATGCCACGAGGCGAACGGAAACGTTTGTCCCCAGTTGCCACCACCGCCAGCATTACTACTGCTGTTGCCAATGACCGTGTAACCGATTCCACCCGTGATTATTCGACTGTAGGGATCACAACCACCTGCGACGGGTTTCGCTTATTAGCAGGTCACAATCTACCCGGACATAATGGAACCACCACCTTCAACGGAAGTGCCCCCACTACACCACTTAACGTTGATGACGGGGAATCACACGACCAGCCAGCAACACCCGCAGTAGCAGCAACCAGTAAGACTGAGAGGGAAAGTGATAATCTATCTAATCTTATCAAAGAAAAGTTCGAACAGGAGACACGCAACATCGAGGAGTTGATAGATAAAACCGTTACTGGAATCGTTGAGCTCAAAGACGACCTCATGCGTATGAACGAAAACAACGAGATTTTCATCTCGGCCGAAACGCTTCGCAAGCGTCAGCAAAACAAAGCAATGGTTGATCTTAAAAATCACAACGGATCCGATCATCTAAGCGTAAGCGGTGGAGTCGATGCCTTTATCAAGAAGGAAATCGACGCATTGAATGCCGCCGTGCAGCAGGCAAATGTTTTGCCGGCTGTTCTTAGTAATGGCCATGCCAAATAATATTCTTCCAGCCATCGCGACAACCACGTCGAGTTAGAAGGCGCCTAAATTATATATCCTGCTGATATTGGATCGGACACTTGCCGAGACGCCGATGCGCATCGGGAACAAGATGAATAAAACACTTTTTTCCGTACAGAGACGAATAGTTCTCTCTCTCTCTATCTCCATTTTATTAGATTCAAGCATGCTCCTTAGAATACAACAACTAAATTCAAGTGAACAAATCGATAGGTGTGCGCAAAAATTCGCTTTAGAGATGAGATAAATACTAAGTCTATAGTGATTAAAACGGTAACCAGATATTTCCTAACTTTATGATCAAATCTTATTGAACAAGCAAACGCAACTTAGAAGCATACTCGTGAGCAGAACGAGGTCGAGCATGATGCTAAGAAAAACACACAACAGGATGAATTTTAATTACGAAGATCCAAGTTATTAAGAAGAGATTAGTTATTAGTTATTAACATGTAACACAAAAAGTATGTGAAAAAAAAACACAAACACACAAAACAGAAACAGATCACACAAATTAATCTAAGTTAAAAAAGAAAATAAACTGCTGCGTGATATGCGAACCAAGCTACTTGCGTCATTGGGTGAATTTGAAAGAACATTAGATTCTGAGGCGATTCTGCAACAGTTCTACGCATAATTGTCCCATATTACTTTCGGTCAATTTAGACTTTTCGCTACCAAACGGTTTATAAACACATATATTTAAAGAAAATAAAATAAAATCTGGCAGTTTGTTCAAAAACTTTTCGAAAAAATATTAAGTCAAATTGTCCCATCTGTTTTATATTCTACGCTCAAAGGTGTAAGCACCTAGAAAAAAGTTCCTACACACTTCAATTAACTGTCAACTATTGCCGAACTTGTCAGTAGAAATTTTGCTGTTAGCTCGGCAAAAGTTATCACGATGGAATCAAGAATTGCCTAGCCGTCAGTAATCGAAAGAAAGATGGATTTTTATTTATTATTGTATGAAATAAATATTACAAAAGTTTGGTAAAAGGGGTGCTTTATTGATATTCATTTTAATTCAGCAAACGAGTGCTAAAAAAAAAACATCACGGCTAAAGACATTTGTTACTCTACCCGAAAAAAGCGGATACTTATAAGTATATATGCAAATTAGATAGTTTTTGATTTTACTTATCTTTTCACAAAATTTACTAATCTTTTTCCTTAATCCACTTTATTTCCAGTTCCACGAGCAATGGCGATGTGATGCTTTGAAAAATCGAAAGGATACATTGTATGACAAGTGTCTTATCGAGTTTCAGTAAAAGCTTAGTCGCTGTTCGAAATCTCGGCAAACGGTTTTACTGATTTCGGTATATTTGTTGTTTACTGACACGTTCAGTATAATAATAACTTCAGCAAAAGAACGCGCTTTAGCGAGATATCAGCATATTACTTTAACTATTTTCGGAAAAGAGCATATTAATTACTGAATAGTCAGTAAAATGTTGTGTTGCCGATATAATTCGGCATTTCATTATGCCGAGATCAAGAATCGGTTTTAAGTGTGTATGCGAATATTGAGCTAAATCAGATATGGGTTGGTGGTGCCGGTCAAAGTTACATGAATTGTCGGAAATCGAAAGTTTTTGTTTTATGTCAAAAGCCCAACCTTCGTGATTTTTCAACCATTGGCCAGGCGGCACTCCTTTATCCATATCCGATTCAGCTCAAATTTTGCGTTAAGACTTTATTTGATGTGCTAAAACTTTTGAACACTAACGAAATTAGAGATGACCCTAAAGTATTCACCCCTTACTTGGCTTGAATCAGATTTTGTCGAACGAATGTAAAAATTTGCATTATGTAGCTCGATCGAGTTCGAATTTTCCATACAAAAGCATCACTCGATCGAATTACAGAATGCAACTTTCGCAAAGTTGTCAAAGTTGACTGAGCCGATTTCAACCCTCCTTAGGGTAGTTTGAAACTTATTTATTCACTAGGTGAAGTACCCGGCGTTGCTCGGAAATGCTTCGTGATGGGAAGGCCGAAAACAATTATCGAAGTTGTCCTGCTTATGGCGTTTTCGTTTTTAATTTGCACTACACCGGTGCAGTGCTACACTGAGGCATGAATAAACGGACAAAAATGACGAAAACATAAACAGTAACCATTGACTACAATTAACGATTCCATTGCACAGAGCTACACCAAACTTTTGATGAGTGCTACACCAGTGGTATCGGTGCAGAAACAGTGTAGCACTGGTGTAGTGCAATTGGTAAAAACGAACGGTTTAGGTGCAGCTTTCGCTACACCGGTGTAGTGCAATTTAAAAACGAAAACGACATTAATGAAATACTTTGATTGTAGTGAAACATAACTTAGACGACAACCGATTGAACAATACTCCGTTCATGTTCAGATTGCGAATGATCAGTGTCCCATCTCAGATCTCAAAATAATCATAATTTTATAGCATTCTTGACAAATTGGGTCAGTTTTATATTTGAACCCTTATGTTAGGAACATTTAAACCACCTTTCTCTCTATAAATACCTTCTTAGTAACCTCCGAGTTTCATATGTATATGTGCTTGTAACGTAAGTCCGTACTTCCTCGTCACAATCGATCTACAATACCTTTGGCTTCCATGGATATAATCACTTGCTACTCCCTCCTCTGCATAAAAATTTTATGACATGATTATTTTATAACACAAGGTTGTTTAACATCATAACTACATTCGTAATATAGAATAACATTTTTATATAAATTATTTTACCAAGGCTTTAACCATTTTGGCCGTTCATGGGGGAGGAAAACTTATGGAATAACGATTCAGTTAATACAAATGTTGTTGTAAACTTATTTCCATTACCTTGAGTTGACAGTTTTTTCAATTTACATAATAAAATACACATTGGTTGTATGATTTCGTCAATTCAGATCAATGTTGAGAATACTAATTCCCCCTCAATCTTGTGAATATTTTTGTGAACCTCACTCAGTTGCTAGAAATATACTGTACTCGTAATTTTTCGTCAAACCCGATCAATTTTCCCTTTCACTTTCCATGTTCGGGGCACTTACTCCACTCTCACACCCTCTAAATAACCTTATAATCTATTTTTATTTAACTTCTTTTTTGTCAGTGAACTTACTACAGATATCCTTCATGATTACCCTGAGTAGTGTAGAAAGTATCTGTGCTTTTCAAAAAATATCGATTCCCACCTTTGGTACATGTGTCAAACTTGGTGGCGATTCGTTTAGTTGTTTTGTAGTTATGCTGAGACTGGAATACACTCACGTTCATAGGCAGACAAAGATTCTTTGAATTCCCCGGCAAAATGGAACCAGATCTTTTGAAATTATTTAAAGAAAAATACGACCTTGCAATTCTTGTCACTCTCTTATTTTATAAAAAATGGGAGATAAAATTTTTTTTTTGAAAACCCCTCCTTCTAGTCTAAATGTCGATTCTCTTCAAATTTCGTCTTTGACCCTCTCCCCCCATGTTAAGGACACTTTCTACACACTTTCCCCCCTAAAAATGTTCTAATGATAATTTCTGAAGAGCTTCTTTGATAGCAATCCGTTCAATAGTTCCGGAGTTGAGCCGTTACAAACATTATCACCCTCATTCTTGTTTACGTCCGTATCCGCAATACGACGAACGGGTACTTTCGAACGAATACGAAAAAGCCATTCTTGTTTTCACTCGAATGAATTCGAACGCGAATCGTTTGCCACAAAATATTCAAATATCAGTAAACTTCTTAAAATAAATGCTAAGCCTTGATGTAATCAGTCCAATTCATGTGATTAACCATATGCGAAACGCTAGAATGTATGCCATTTTAGTTTCAAACGAAACGTGTGTTCGAACATCATTCGTACGAACGAAATGTCCCATTCCCGTTTACGGACGAATAGACGAAATGCCGTGGTTTCGATTCGTCAGTTTCATGTTGCGAATCAACGATTCGAACACATTGAAAAAAGTTTAACCGATCTCTAACAAAATTATTTTCGAATCTAAAGGTGATTTGTAATCATATCATAAATTTGTGTTTTGCATAAATCATTTAGAAAGCATAGCAGTATAGTAAAATGCTGTTTTTTGTGGGGAGCCTTTGAATATATGCGAGGTTCAAAGTTTTTACGCATTAATTTTGCATCTATTAAGTACTTTATGGAAAATACACCATGGGTAAACATGATTTTTTTTATATTAAATGCATGATTTTACCAATGAAATAAATATGTAGGCTATTGAAAACATGACAAAATTGCAAGAAAAATACAACATATTTTTCGCAGATACTACTGATCGGACTGCAATATCAAATGCTTTTTTTTTACTTTGCACGAAGTTTAATTTGAAAATTTCATTTACCGACTTGAATAAAATTGGTCCTGAGTACGATATTTATTTATTATGTAGCATTCGTCACTTCCTTGATGCTTGGAATCTTCCTTAAAAAACTACCTGTGCTACCGATCCTTCTTTTGCACAGGAGTCGCGTACGTACACGTTCGAGTGAAAACAAGAATGGCTTGTTCGCATTCGTTCGAAAGCATGTGTTCGTCGTATGGTCGATACGGACGTAAGCAAACATGATGATACAAAATCAGTGAAAAAAACAAGTCAAATAACAAATGATATCAAAGATTTTTATTTACAACTCAAATCTGTACCAGAACTGATAGTTTAAAGTTGAATGGGCGTTTTTATGCATGTATGATGTTTAAAAGTGTGATTGATTCGAACGTAAACGGGAATACGAATTTGCTATACTTTCGAACGTATCGCATACGGCCGTAAACAAGAATGAGGGTGTATATCTCCTTTTTAGAGGGACGTACTACATCCACCCCACACGAATACCCTAAGTTGCGCAAAAAGTATCTATGGTCTTCAAAAAGGTTAAAGGTCTTCAAAAAGTATCGATTCTCGTCAAATTAAATAAATTTTTTCAAGACCCCTGTTAAGGATAGTTGCTACGCTCTCACCCCCATACAAATACCATTACAACTATCTCTGAACAGCACCTTTATGACTATTTCTGAAGACCAAGATATAACTGTACCAAATTTTATAGCAATTCGTGCAATAGTTCCGCAGTTATACCGTTACAAACATCACACTCCTTTTTTAGAGACACTTACTACACCCTCTCTCCACAGAATATCCTTATAATCTTATCTAAGTTGTGCAAAAGGTGTCTTCAAAAAGTACCGATTCTCGTCAAATTAGATAATATTTTTAATGACCACCTTTGTTAAGGACGCTTGCTATACTCCCTCCCCCCATGGAAATATTCTTATAACCATCTCTGAAGAGCAAGAAGTACATGTGCCCAGTTTGATAGCAATCCGTTCAGTAATTCCGGAGTTATGCCATTACAAACATTACACCCCCCCTTTTTAAAGGCACTCGCTACATCTACCCCCATATAATCATATCTAATATATGCAAAATGTTTCTATGGTCTTAAAAAAGTATCGATTCTCGTCAAATTAGACAAATTTTTTCATGAGCTCCCCCTGTTAAGAACACTTACTACGCTCCCTCATCCAATAAAAATACGCCTATGACCATCTCTGAAATACAAGAAGTACCTGTGCCAAGTTTGGTGGCAATCCGTTCAGTAGTTCCGAAGTTATCGCGTTACAAACATACAAACTTCCATCCATTTATATATACAGGGTGATTTTTTAAGAGCTTGAGAACTTTTTTAAACAATAAAACGCATAAAATTTGCAAAATCTCATCGGTTCTTTATTTTAAACGTTAGATTGGTACATGACATTTACTTTTTGAAGATAATTTCATTTAAATGTTGACCGCGGCTGCGTCTTAGGTGGTCCATTCGGAAAATCCGCTTTTTTATCGACAAATTTTGTTCAGCGATGAGGCTCATTTCTGGTTGAATGGCTACGTAAATAAGCAAAATTGCCGCATTTGGAGTGAAGAGCAACCAGAAGCCGTTCAAGAACTGCCCATGCATCCCGAAAAATGCACTGTTTGGTGTGGTTTGTACGCTGGTGGAATCATTGGACCGTATTTTTTCAAAGATGCTGTTGGACGCAACGTTACAGTGAATGGCGATCGCTATCGTTCGATGCTAACAAACTTTTTGTTGCCAAAAATGGAAGAACTGAACTTGGTTGACATGTGGTTTCAACAAGATGGCGCTACATGCCACACAGCTCGCGATTCTATGGCCATTTTGAGGGAAAACTTCGGAGAACAATTCATCTCAAGAAATGGACCGGTAAGTTGGCCACCAAGATCATGCGATTTGACGCCTTTAGACTATTTTTTGTGGGGCTACGTCAAGTCTAAAGTCTACAGAAATAAGCCAGTAACTATTCCATCTTTGGAAGACAACATTTCCGAAGAAATTCGGGCGATTCCGGCCGAAATGCTCGAAAAAGTTGCCCAAAATTGGACTTTCCGAATGGACCACCTAAGACGCAGCCGCGGTCAACATTTAAATGAAATTATCTTCAAAAAGTAAATGTCATGTACCAATCTAACGTTTAAAATAAAGAACCGATGAGATTTTGCAAATTTTATGCGTTTTATTGTTTAAAAAAGTTCTCAAGCTCTTAAAAAATCACCCTATATAAAGATTGATCAGCTTTAATATCAAATGTCTGTCTCTTCCAATTTCTCAGTTATAACGGTATATTTGGCTTAACTGACAATTAACACTTTGTTCTATTGGCTCAATTTGATCGAAAACGACTTAATAAATTTAGATAAACTAACTAAGATTAATTTAGGTAAAGATGACTTATTTAAAAGTTACTATGAGGTCATTGATTAAGTTCGAACATTTCCGGTTCAGCAGCTGTAACCTTATGAATGACCTAACTGCCAATCGTAGAGGACCCCTAAATCCTCTCGGAGTTGCTTAAATTGATTTCGAAAATCTTAGACGCATTGCTAATCAAAATCTAATATAAGGAAACGTTAAACTGTATGTGGTTTCTTTCATTGGACAAAATATAGAACTGAGCCAAGATGGTGTGTGAAGCGAATGGCTGTACCTTAAGGGATTTTCGTGCAGTTGGAACTTTTAGTGCGTTTCTCAGGCACTCGGCGAACGTTCGAAAAGGTGAGAGCCGAGACTAATGAAAGAACATGGTAGACCAACAAATAAAAGTAAAATTCATGTCTTATGTGGCATTTATTGGTGATATAAATAAAGAAACTGATCTAGCAGATAACTAAAAGACCTGTCGACAATAGTGAAAAAAAAAATTCTAAACTTCACACTCAAAAATAGGTTTTACAAAATCTATCATACAACAAACAATCGGTTCATATCCAACTCAAGATAGACTATTTCTTCGCCAATTTTCTCGCCGGTCGAGTTGGTGTTGACGTGGCACGTGTCACCGAACGGGCAGCACTTAGGGGCGTAACAGCAGCCCGCTTAGTACGAACCGGACTGCTGGTCGATGAATCGCTGCTACTGATAGAGGAAACCGATGAAAGCTGTGCTACAGTTGAGACGCGCCCTTTGGAAGCTCGTGTCGATACCGATCGCTTTGAAGGTGTTATACGATTGTCTGGTGATAAGCCACTACTCTCTGTACTGGCCGGGCTTCGATTGCTACTGGTGCTGCTTAGCGAAGTGTTACTGGCGCTTTTCTGAGCCACCTTTTTTCCCCGAGAAGGAGTTGCAGGAGAGGTGACTGCTTGCTGTCGACGCAAAGAGCGGTTGTTCACAACTGACGACGAAGACTTGTTCTCGTCGGATACTTGATCTTTAACTGTTGAATTTCTGGATTTCGATAGATTTCCAATGGATTTATCCGGTGTCGCAACATCCTTCTCCGAAGTTTTCCTTGTCGTACGCGTAGGAAGAGATTTTCTAGACGTAGTTTTCTTAGGAACTGTGGATTGTCGCTCTTCCAAAGTCTTGTTCATCAATTTGTTGCTGCTTCCTGTTGTGGACGACTGTTTTTCCGCCGTTTTTCTTGTGGGTTTGTTTGATGTTCTCTCGTCGACTTCAGAACGTGAATTTTCAGTTGTTTGTTTTGTCTTCTTTGTTTCAGTTGTTTTACTTTTTGTCGGTTTTGGCGACACAGCTTGTTGCTTGTTTTTAGACTCGGAATCGTTCGTCATAGACCCTCCTGATCGTCTACCGGATCTGGTCGAATTAGCCGCTTTAGCAGCTGTCACTTTCGGTGGAGTTTTTGTTTTCGATGCATTTTCGGTGCCAGTTCTATCGGAGGAACCAGTGGGTTGTTTTCTTTTCTCTACCTCAGGACTCAACGCCAGCGGAATAATTCCCGTTAGGCTGGTACGAGATGTTCCCTTGCCCTTGGAAAGTTCCGTCAGTGATTTTCGCGTCAGCACCTTCTTATTGATGATCTCCTTCTGGGTCGTGATGCGAGTTCGCGGTATGGTTTGCGGATCCACACTTTTCGATTTAGTAGATTTAGCGCTTGCTTTCACTACGGTCCGGATAACCGAGCGGTCCAGGCGGCTTATCTGTAATGGGAAATTATATAGGTATGTAAAATTAGAAGTTGATTTAAAAAACGGAAAAAAAAAATATTAATGACACTTACCGTGGCATTTGGGGATGCATCGACTACATCCACTTCTTCTTCTTTTTCGTCTTCTTGTTCTTTTTCTTCAGGTTGCCTAACAATGTGCCTATTTTTACCACCAACCGATTCATCTGAGGAAGCAGAAACAGGTTCATCTCTGTTATCCACGGATATTTTTCTTTTGGTGGGTGTCCGCCGAACCGACTCCGTTCGATTGTCCTCGGAAATCGAGCGTTGAGTCTCGGGAATATCCAAATGAAGGATAGACTGATCGCCATCGGAAGACAGTGCGGTTGTATCTTGCGTTGATGGTATAGAAAACGACGAATCGATTTCACTGGGGCCTGGGGATCTCCAGTCGTGTTCCTCGGGTGCACTTGACCTAGGTTCATCTTCAACAGGAGATTGTTTTTTTCGTCCCGCTGCTTTCAGTTGCTTCTGACGTAATTGTTTTGCCGTATTTGCGTCGGGGACTTTAAAGATATTTTTCGGTGCGACTTTATCCGTTACTGCCGCCCCAGAGAAGTTCTTCGACTTGCGCAGTGATTTCATTCCAGA